>NC_060120.1:623994394-624297424 GCF_021461395.2 Schistocerca americana
CCCAATATTATCCTGGCCTCGAAAACATCAACAAATTACTCCGCCAGGGATATGACTTTCTCAAGTCAACCCCTGAAATGAGATCATCCCTTGACAAAATTCTCCCCACACCACCCAGAGTTGCCTTTCGTCGCCCCCCTAACCTCCGTAACATCCTTGTTAAACCCTACAATATTCCCAGACTACCTTCTCTACCCAGCGGTTCCTACCCCTGTAACCGACCCCGTTGCAAAACCTGCCCCATGCATCCCCCCACAACCACCTACTCCAGCCCCGCTACTGGTAAAACATACACAATTCAAGGCAGGGCTACGTGTGAAACCACACATGTCATTTATCAACTGACATGCCTGCACTGCACAGCCTTTTACATCGGCATGACAACAACCAAACTGGCTGAGCGCATGAACGGACACAGACGAACTGTCCGCCTAGGAGATGCCCAATACCCAGTAGCGGAGCATGCCCTCCAGCATAATTCTAGGGACCTAGGAACCTGCTACACCGTATGTGCCATTTGGCTTCTCCCACCCAACACCAGTCCCTCTGAACTGCGGAGATGGGAACTTGCACTCCTACACATCCTTTCATCCCGCCATCCCCCTGGACTGAACCTACGTTAAACCACCTCACTCCCATTCACTCTTCAGTCTTCTCCTCTTTCCCTTTCCTCTTTAGCCATTCACGCATCTTTTCATCCTACATAGTTGTGTTTATCTTTATACTATATACCTCTTTACTTCTGTATGCATCCTCTTTGGTTTGAAGCTGGCACAGTACTTACAGTAGAATATCTTTGGCTTCGCTCTGACAACCATGCCTCCATCCTTGCTACCCTCCCTGTTTACCTTTCCCTGTTGCTTCATAACCTGGGTTGTGAGTAACTGAATCCACTTTCCCTTCTTCCCTTTTTTCCCCTCTCTCCTCCCTGATGAAGGAACAAAGTTCCGAAAGCTAGGAATGTAAATTTTCAGTTCTGTTTTATGTGTATCTATCGGCTGTACTGAGCTGAGGTAAGTACTGGCCAGCCCCTCTATCTCTTTGTTAGTATTTGTTTCATATCTTATATGAGATTTTCCATTAATCATTTAGATCACCTATATGGTCCACATCCTTCATTGTTTTGTCCCTTTTGTTAGCTATCACTTACGTCTGTCATCTTAACACTTTCTCTTCTTCAGTGTTTTATATTTACATAAATAAATATTTTCGTCACCAACTGTGCTAGTTTCATCTTCCTCCTATTATCTTGTTCCGTTTATAGTCCTCTTCTCTTTTTTATTTATTGATTTATTTATTCAACATTCCATAGTTTTAACGTTCGTTATTCGCTGTTTCCCAGCCAACAATCACTGCCAACAATCTCTTCCACACCTACCAGTATCATCCATTTACGTCGATTTCTTGTTGCTGGCGATATTTTTGTGCCATTGGCTATCTTTCTCTGCCACAAGAAAAATTTTTTGGGACATTTCTGCCCCACCCGCGATCTTTTTTGCGGCACGCGCGATCTTTTTTGCGGCACGCGCGATCATTTTTGCGGCACGCGCGATCTATTTGCGGCACGCGCGATCGCTTTTGCGCCACGCGCGATCGCTTTTGCGGCACGCGCGATCTTTTTTCGCCACTCGCTATCTCAGTTTTTGAGCTACGTGTGTTCTTTTTCCCCTGATCTGGACATACTTGCTTGGTCTGGTCAACTTTTTCCGTATTTTTCTTATTTAGTGGTCTTCCTTTGGTATTGAACATTACCAACACAATTTCTTTCCTTCTCGTCCTTCCCTCCGTGTTTTACTCCTTCTTATGATTACTATTTCAACTTTAGTTATTTAATTTCCCTACCCACCAGTTACCCACTATGTACCCTAATCCTATACCACATTATTTACATTCATTCCGGAAACATGCATTCACCGTAGCCAAACTGCAATCCCACATACTTTTCCTCCAGTCCTGCTTAACCTTTGGAATTACCCCTAAAGGGCTTACCTTAAAAGTTCCCATCTCCGGGTGCAATTCCTCCTTCCACCAGTCTCTCCTGGACTTCCAGAACCTTCAATCCTTAGCCCTTACCCAACTTGTCCTGAATCTCTACACTACTTCATGTAACCACCACTCCCAACAGCTCCTATCTCTCTTCAAAGTCCTCCACCTCTCAAACCCTTGCTTGGAGAACACACTGAGGAACATCATCCTAGAAGCCAGCTGCAAACTTGAGTTCCATGCCACACACCACCTGAAAAAACTATCCACAGTGCTAGTGCAACACCTAAGAAGTGGGGTCCCTCTCCCTATCCCTCACAAACACCAACCACAACAGAACCTTCAACAAACTCCCCTCATAGCCAACAAACCTAGCCTAGCCACCCTACTCAATCTCCCCATCCCAGCACATACCCCACACAGACCAAATCTCAACTATAACCACAGTCAAACGCCACATATCACCAGTCCCAATTCAGTCCTAAACCTCTCATCCAGATCCCTCTCTCCTCCAGAGACATCTGTTCTATCAAAAGGCTTAACCTTTAGCCCCACACCTAAATTCAACCACACTGCCCTGGTTAAAGATCTCCTCTCATTCACCCGGAACCTCAACTGGAAATATCACTTCACTACCCAAACACAGCCCCCAAGTACTAGACCCAGTGTTGAACCCTGTCTAGAACAGTTCCGACTGCCTTCTCAAAGGGATCCTCCTCCCCTCCCCCAAAACCATCCCTTGCAGACATTTCAGGAATTCCTCACATCCAGTGTTGCCTCCCAGTCCTTCTTGAAGAACATCCCGACAACCCCCAACATCACCCCAGCTGAATCCCGTGCCATTAAGGAGCTGAAAATAGACCACTCCATTGTCATCCTCCCGGCGGATAAAGGCTCCACAACTGTCGTACTTGACCGTGTGGAGTATGTGGCAGAAGGACTGCGTCAACTCTCTGACACCTCAACCTACAAAGCTGTCACCCAGGATCCCATTCCCTCCATCCAGACTGAGCTGCAAAAAATCCTAAAAATCCAAGGTCCCTCACAAGGCCTCACAACGGCTTCCATAGACTTACTCACTCCACCTGAGCCACGTACCCCTACCTTCTACCTATTAACCAAAATCCACAAAGAGAACCATCCTGGCCGTCCCATTGTAGCAGGCTTCAAATCCCCAACCGAATGTATCTCAGCTCTGGTAGATCAGCACCTACAACCTATCACCCGCAGACTCCCATCCTACATCAAAGACACAAACCACTTCCTAGAACGCCTCAAATCCATTCCCACTCCTCTCCCACCTGAAACCTTTCTTGTCACCATAGATGCTACATCCCTTTACACAAACATCCCACACACCCATGGTCTCTCTGCCCTTGAGCACTACCTCTCCCAACGCCCACCCGAAGATCTTCCAAAAACCTCGTTCCTTATCACACTTACCAACTTCATCCTCACCCATAATTACTTCACTTTTGAAGGCCAGACCTACAAACAAATCAGGGGAACGGCCATGGGAACCAGGATGGCTCCCTCCTATGCCAACCTCTTCATGGGCCGCATGGAGGAGGCTTTCCTGAAGACCCAACAGCTGCTTCCCCTGGCCTGGTATAGGTTTATAGATGACATCTTTGTGGTCTGGACTCATGGTGAAGAAACACTCCTTAATTTCCTCCATAACCTCAACTCCTTTTCGAATCTGAATTTCACCTGGTCCTTCTCCAAAACCCAAGCCACCTTCCTGGATGTTGACCTTCATCTTGTTGAAGCTCACATCCACACCTCTGTCCATATCAAACCCACAAACAAACAACAGTACCTTCACTTTGATAGCTGCCATCCTTTCCACATCAAACGCTCCCTTCCCTACAGCCTAGGTATTCGTGGCAAACATATCTGCTCCAGTGACGAATCCCTCAACAACTACACCAATAACCTGACCAGTGCTTTCCTCTCCCGCAACTATCCTGCAGACCTTGTCCACAAACAGATATCCCGAGCAATACATTCCTCCCCGTCCAACAACAATGTTCCTACCCCCAGACCACACAGAAGCATCCCCCTTATCACCCAATATTATCCTGGCCTCGAAAACATCAACAAATTACTCCGCCAGGGATATGACTTTCTCAAGTCAACCCCTGAAATGAGATCATCCCTTGACAAAATTCTCCCCACACCACCCAGAGTTGCCTTTCGTCGCCCCCCTAACCTCCGTAACATCCTTGTTAAACCCTACAATATTCCCAGACTACCTTCTCTACCCAGCGGTTCCTACCCCTGTAACCGACCCCGTTGCAAAACCTGCCCCATGCATCCCCCCACAACCACCTACTCCAGCCCCGCTACTGGTAAAACATACACAATTCAAGGCAGGGCTACGTGTGAAACCACACATGTCATTTATCAACTGACATGCCTGCACTGCACAGCCTTTTACATCGGCATGACAACAACCAAACTGGCTGAGCGCATGAACGGACACAGACGAACTGTCCGCCTAGGAGATGCCCAATACCCAGTAGCGGAGCATGCCCTCCAGCATAATTCTAGGGACCTAGGAACCTGCTACACCGTATGTGCCATTTGGCTTCTCCCACCCAACACCAGTCCCTCTGAACTGCGGAGGTGGGAACTTGCACTCCTACACATCCTTTCATCCCGCCATCCCCCTGGACTGAACCTACGTTAAACCACCTCACTCCCATTCACTCTTCAGTCTTCTCCTCTTTCCCTTTCCTCTTTAGCCATTCACGCATCTTTTCATCCTACATAGTTGTGTTTATCTTTATACTATATACCTCTTTACTTCTGTATGCATCCTCTTTGGTTTGAAGCTGGCACAGTACTTACAGTAGAATATCTTTGGCTTCCCTCTGACAACCATGCCTCCATCCTTGCTACCCTCCCTGTTTACCTTTCCCTGTTGCTTCATAACCTGGGTTGTGAGTAACTGAATCCACTTTCCCTTCTTCCCTTTTTTCCCCTCTCTCCTCCCTGATGAAGGAACAAAGTTCCGAAAGCTAGGAATGTAAATTTTCAGTTCTGTTTTATGTGTATCTATCGGCTGTACTGAGCTGAGGTAAGTACTGGCCAGCCCCTCTATCTCTTTGTTAGTATTTGTTTCATATCTTATATGAGATTTTCCATTAATCATTTAGATCACCTATATGGTCCACATCCTTCATTGTTTTGTCCCTTTTGTTAGCTATCACTTACGTCTGTCATCTTAACACTTTCTCTTCTTCAGTGTTTTATATTTACATAAATAAATATTATCGTCACCAACTGTGCTAGTTTCATCTTCCTCCTATTATCTTGTTCCGTTTATAGTCCTCTTCTCTTTTTTATTTATTGATTTATTTATTCAACATTCCATAGTTTTAACGTTCGTTATTCGCTGTTTCCCAGCCAACAATCACTGCCAACAATCTCTTCCACACCTACCAGTATCATCCATTTACGTCGATTTCTTGTTGCTGGCGATATTTTTGTGCCATTGGCTATCTTTCTCTGCCACAAGAAAAATTTTTTGGGACATTTCTGCCCCACCCGCGATCTTTTTTGCGGCACGCGCGATCTTTTTTGCGGCACGCGCGATCATTTTTGCGGCACGCGCGATCTATTTGCGGCACGCGCGATCGCTTTTGCGCCACGCGCGATCGCTTTTGCGGCACGCGCGATCTTTTTTCGCCACTCGCTATCTCAGTTTTTGAGCTACGTGTGTTCTTTTTCCCCTGATCTGGACATACTTGCTTGGTCTGGTCAACTTTTTCCGTATTTTTCTTATTTAGTGGTCTTCCTTTGGTATTGAACATTACCAACACAATTTCTTTCCTTCTCGTCCTTCCCTCCGTGTTTTACTCCTTCTTATGATTACTATTTCAACTTTAGTTATTTAATTTCCCTACCCACCAGTTACCCACTATGTACCCTAATCCTATACCACATTATTTACATTCATTCCGGAAACATGCATTCACCGTAGCCAAACTGCAATCCCACATACTTTTCCTCCAGTCCTGCTTAACCTTTGGAATTACCCCTAAAGGGCTTACCTTAAAAGTTCCCATCTCCGGGTGCAATTCCTCCTTCCACCAGTCTCTCCTGGACTTCCAGAACCTTCAATCCTTAGCCCTTACCCAACTTGTCCTGAATCTCTACACTACTTCATGTAACCACCACTCCCAACAGCTCCTATCTCTCTTCAAAGTCCTCCACCTCTCAAACCCTTGCTTGGAGAACACACTGAGGAACATCATCCTAGAAGCCAGCTGCAAACTTGAGTTCCATGCCACACACCACCTGAAAAAACTATCCACAGTGCTAGTGCAACACCTAAGAAGTGGGGTCCCTCTCCCTATCCCTCACAAACACCAACCACAACAGAACCTTCAACAAACCCCCCTCATAGCCAACAAACCTAGCCTAGCCACCCTACTCAATCTCCCCATCCCAGCACATACCCCACACAGACCAAATCTCAACTATAACCACAGTCAAACGCCACATATCACCAGTCCCAATTCAGTCCTAAACCTCTCATCCAGATCCCTCTCTCCTCCAGAGACATCTGTTCTATCAAAAGGCTTAACCTTTAGCCCCACACCTAAATTCAACCACACTGCCCTGGTTAAAGATCTCCTCTCATTCACCCGGAACCTCAACTGGAAATATCACTTCACTACCCAAACACAGCCCCCAAGTACTAGACCCAGTGTTGAACCCTGTCTAGAACAGTTCCGACTGCCTTCTCAAAGGGATCCTCCTCCCCTCCCCCAAAACCATCCCTTGCAGACATTTCAGGAATTCCTCACATCCAGTGTTGCCTCCCAGTCCTTCTTGAAGAACATCCCGACAACCCCCAACATCACCCCAGCTGAATCCCGTGCCATTAAGGAGCTGAAAATAGACCACTCCATTGTCATCCTCCCGGCGGATAAAGGCTCCACAACTGTCGTACTTGACCGTGTGGAGTATGTGGCAGAAGGACTGCGTCAACTCTCTGACACCTCAACCTACAAAGCTGTCACCCAGGATCCCATTCCCTCCATCCAGACTGAGCTGCAAAAAATCCTAAAAATCCAAGGTCCCTCACAAGGCCTCACAACGGCTTCCATAGACTTACTCACTCCACCTGAGCCACGTACCCCTACCTTCTACCTATTAACCAAAATCCACAAAGAGAACCATCCTGGCCGTCCCATTGTAGCAGGCTTCAAATCCCCAACCGAATGTATCTCAGCTCTGGTAGATCAGCACCTACAACCTATCACCCGCAGACTCCCATCCTACATCAAAGACACAAACCACTTCCTAGAACGCCTCAAATCCATTCCCACTCCTCTCCCACCTGAAACCTTTCTTGTCACCATAGATGCTACATCCCTTTACACAAACATCCCACACACCCATGGTCTCTCTGCCCTTGAGCACTACCTCTCCCAACGCCCACCCGAAGATCTTCCAAAAACCTCGTTCCTTATCACACTTACCAACTTCATCCTCACCCATAATTACTTCACTTTTGAAGGCCAGACCTACAAACAAATCAGGGGAACGGCCATGGGAACCAGGATGGCTCCCTCCTATGCCAACCTCTTCATGGGCCGCATGGAGGAGGCTTTCCTGAAGACCCAACAGCTGCTTCCCCTGGCCTGGTATAGGTTTATAGATGACATCTTTGTGGTCTGGACTCATGGTGAAGAAACACTCCTTAATTTCCTCCATAACCTCAACTCCTTTTCGAATCTGAATTTCACCTGGTCCTTCTCCAAAACCCAAGCCACCTTCCTGGATGTTGACCTTCATCTTGTTGAAGCTCACATCCACACCTCTGTCCATATCAAACCCACAAACAAACAACAGTACCTTCACTTTGATAGCTGCCATCCTTTCCACATCAAACGCTCCCTTCCCTACAGCCTAGGTATTCGTGGCAAACGTATCTGCTCCAGTGACGAATCCCTCAACAACTACACCAATAACCTGACCAGTGCTTTCCTCTCCCGCAACTATCCTGCAGACCTTGTCCACAAACAGATATCCCGAGCAATACATTCCTCCCCGTCCAACAACAATGTTCCTACCCCCAGACCACACAGAAGCATCCCCCTTATCACCCAATATTATCCTGGCCTCGAAAACATCAACAAATTACTCCGCCAGGGATATGACTTTCTCAAGTCAACCCCTGAAATGAGATCATCCCTTGACAAAATTCTCCCCACACCACCCAGAGTTGCCTTTCGTCGCCCCCCTAACCTCCGTAACATCCTTGTTAAACCCTACAATATTCCCAGACTACCTTCTCTACCCAGCGGTTCCTACCCCTGTAACCGACCCCGTTGCAAAACCTGCCCCATGCATCCCCCCACAACCACCTACTCCAGCCCCGCTACTGGTAAAACATACACAATTCAAGGCAGGGCTACGTGTGAAACCACACATGTCATTTATCAACTGACATGCCTGCACTGCACAGCCTTTTACATCGGCATGACAACAACCAAACTGGCTGAGCGCATGAACGGACACAGACGAACTGTCCGCCTAGGAGATGCCCAATACCCAGTAGCGGAGCATGCCCTCCAGCATAATTCTAGGGACCTAGGAACCTGCTACACCGCATGTGCCATTTGGCTTCTCCCACCCAACACCAGTCCCTCTGAACTGCGGAGATGGGAACTTGCACTCCAACACATCCTTTCATCCCGCCATCCCCCTGGACTGAACCTACGTTAAACCACCTCACTCCCATTCACTCTTCAGTCTTCTCCTCTTTCCCTTTCCTCTTTAGCCATTCACGCATCTTTTCATCCTACATAGTTGTGTTTATCTTTATACTATATACCTCTTTACTTCTGTATGCATCCTCTTTGGTTTGAAGCTGGCACAGTACTTACAGTAGAATATCTTTGGCTTCCCTCTGACAACCATGCCTCCATCCTTGCTACCCTCCCTGTTTACCTTTCCCTGTTGCTTCATAACCTGGGTTGTGAGTAACTGAATCCACTTTCCCTTCTTCCCTTTTTTCCCCTCTCTCCTCCCTGATGAAGGAACAAAGTTCCGAAAGCTAGGAATGTAAATTTTCAGTTCTGTTTTATGTGTATCTATCGGCTGTACTGAGCTGAGGTAAGTACTGGCCAGCCCCTCTATCTCTTTGTTAGTAAAGGTATAAAATATGCTGCTATAAAACATTTTGATAAATTACCAGATGAAATAAAATGCCTGACAGACAGCAGTAATAGTTTCAAAAACAAATTGAGATCAAACTCCTTGACAACTCCTCCTATACCATAGATGAATTCCTGAATATGAGTAAATAAATCTGGAGGCATTTTGTGCCATTTAAGGAAATGGGACAGATAACAGAAATATTTACGTATTAAAAAAAAAAACCTTATTTCCTGTGCGAATTTCTTGTGCATTTGACACGTTCCACATCATAACGGTTTTCCATGCCATTGATCAATGGAACACGTAACTAACTAAATAAATAATTATAGAAGAAGGCAACACACTTTCAGACCCAGTTATACAATTTTTATGCTTCTATTACTTCACTGTTAACTTGACATAAAACAATATGATGTTAACTGATGAAAGGGGAAAATATAAGAATGCAGTAAATGAAGCAGGCAAAAAGGAATACCAACGTCTCAAAAATGAATACCAACGTTTCAAAAATGAGATAGACAGGAAGTACAAAATGGCTAAGCAGGGATGGCTGGAGGTCAAATGTAAGCATGTAGAGGCATATCTTACTAGGGTTAAGATAGATACTACACACCGGAAGCAGCTACTAGGGTAGCAGAGTACGTGTGGCGTGCACACGGGGGTTTTTTAGGTTAGAGGGACCCCCCCTTGGGCGAAACGATAAAATACCTGACGGCTTACCAGAGAGGACATTATCATCGTTGATAAAGAACGTCCGTCCTCAGAGACCAAAAACAGGAAAAGTTAACGTAATATTGGTAAACTGCAGGAGTATCCAGGGCAAGGTTCCTGAATTAGTATCTCTTATTGAAGGAAATAGTGCGCATATAGTATTAGGAATGGAAAGTTGGTTAAAACCGGAAGTGAACAGTAACAAAATCCTAGACACAGAATGGAATATATACCGCAAGGATAGGATAAACGCCAATGGTGGAGGAGTATTTATAGCAGTAAAGAATTCAATAATATCCAGTGAAGTTATTAGCGAATGCGAATGTGAAATAATCTGGGTTAAGTTAAGTATCAAAGGTGGGTCAGATATGATAGTCGGATGCTTCTATAGACCACCTGCATCAGCAACCGTAGTAGTTGAGCGCCTCAGAGAGAACCTGCAGAACGTCGTGAAGAAGTTTCGTGATCATACTATTGTAATAGGGGGAGACTTCAATCTACCAGGTATAGAATGGGATAGTCACACAATCAGAACTGGAGCCAGGGACAGAGACTCTTGTGACATTATCCTGACTGCCTTGTCCGAGAATTACTTCGAGCAGATAGTTAGAGAACCAACTCGTGAAGCTAACGTTTTAGACCTCATAGCAACAAATAGACCGGAACTTTTCGACTCCGTGAATGTAGAAGAGGGTATCAGTGATCATAAGTCAGTGGTTGCATCAATGACTACAAGTGTAATAAGAAATGCCAAGAAAGGAAGGAAAATATATTTGCTTAACAAGAGTGATAGGGCACAAATCGCAGAATATCTGAGTGACCACCATCAAACGTTCATTTCTGAGGAAGAGGATGTGGAACAAAAATGGAAAAAATTCAGGAACATCGTCCAGTACGCCATAGATATGTTCGTACCGACTAAGGTCCAAAGCGAGGGGAAAGATCCACCGTGGTATAACAATCATGTACGAAAGGTACTACGGAAACAAAGAAAGCTTCATCATAGGTTTAAGAGTAGTCGAATCATAGCTGATAAGGAAAAGCTGAACGAAGCGAAAAAGAGCGTAAAGAGAGCAATGAGAGAAGCATTCAACGAATTCGAACATAAAACATTGGCAAACAATCTAAACAAGAACCCTAAAAAGTTTTGGTCATATGTAAAATCGGTAAGCGGATCTAAATCCCCTATTCAGTCACTCGTTGACCACGATGGCACCGAAACAGAGGACGACCGAAGAAAGGCAGAAATACTGAATTCAGTGTTCCGAAACTGTTTCACTGCGGAAAATCGTAACACGGTCCCTGACTTCAGCCGTCGCACGGACGCCAAAATGGAAAATATTGAAATAAACGATATCGGAATTGAAAAACAACTGCTATCACTTAGTAGCGGAAAAGCATCCGGACCAGACGAGATACCCTTAAGATTCTACAGTGATTATGCTAAAGAACTTGCCCCCTTTCTATCAGCAATTTATCGTAGATCGCTGGAAGAACGTAAAGTACCTAGCGACTGGAAGAAAGCGCAGGTCGTTCCCATTTTCAAGAAGGGTCATAAATCAGATGCGAATAATTATAGGCCTATTTCGCTTACGTCAATCTGTTGTAGAATAATGGAACATGTTTTGTGTTCTCGTATTATGACGTTCTTAGATAATACAAATCTCCTTCATCATAACCAACATGGATTCCGCAAACAGAGATCACGTGAAACTCAGCTCGCCCTATTTGCCCAAGAAATTCACAGTGCCGTAGACACTGGCGAGCAGATTGATGCCGTATTCCTGGACTTCAGGAAGGCATTTGATACGGTTCTGCACTTACGTTTAGTGAAAAAAATACGAGCTTACGGAATATCGGACCAGGTTTGTGATTGGATTCAGGATTTCCTAGAAGAAAGAACACAACATGTCATTCTTAACGGTTCAAAATCTGCAGATGTAGAGGTAATTTCGGGAGTACCGCAGGGAAGCGTGATAGGACCTTTATTGTTTACAATATACATAAATGACTTAGTTGACAACATCGGTAGCTCCGTGAGGCTATTTGCAGATGACACGGTTGTCTACAAGAAAGTAGCAACATCAGAAGACTCGTACGTACTCCAGGAGGACCTGCAGAGGATTAATGCATGGTGCGACAGCTGGCAGCTTTCCCTAAACGTAGATAAATGTAATATAATGCGCATACATAGGGGCAGAAATCCATTCCAGTACGATTATGCCATAGGTGGTAAATCATTGGAAGCGGTAACGACCGTAAAATACTTAGGAGTTACTATCCGGAGCGATCTGAAGTGGAATGATCACATATAACAAATAGTGGGAAAAGCAGGTGCCAGGTTGAGATTCATAGGAAGAATTATAAGAAAATGTGACTCATCGACGAAAGAAGTAGCTTACAAAACGCTTGTTCGTCCGATTCTTGAGTATTGCTCATCAGTATGGGACCCTTACCAGGTTGGATTAATAGAAGAGATAGACATGATCCAGCGAAAAGCAGCGCGATTCGTCATGGGGACATTTAGTCAGCGCGAGAGCGTTACGGAGATGCTGAACAAGCTCCAGTGGCGGACACTTCAAGAAAGGCGTTACGCAATACGGAGAGGTTTATTATCGAAATTACCAGAGAGCACATTCCGGGAAGAGATGGGCAACATATTACTACCGCCCACATATATCTCGCGTAATGATCACAACGAAAAGATCCGAGAAATTAGAGCAAACACGGAGACTTACAAGCAGTCGTTCTTCCCACGCAAAATTCGTGAATGGAACAGGGAAGGGGGGATCAGATAGTGGTACAATAAGTACCCTCCGCCACACACCGTAAGGTGGCTCGCGGAGTATAGATGTAGATGTAGATGTAGAAAGGAAAATTAAAGATACCTTTGGAGAAAACAGAACCATTTGCAAGAATATCAAGAGCTCAGATGGAAACCCACTTCTAAGCGAAGAAGGGAAAGCAGAAAGATGGAAGGAATATATAGACAGTCTATGCAAGGGCGATGTACTTGACGAAAATATTATGGAAATGGAAGAGGATGTCGATGCAGATGAAATGGGAGATATGATACTGTGTGAGGAGTTTGACAGACCACAGAAAGACCTAAGTCGAAACAAGACCCCAGGAGTAGACAACATTATATTAGAATTATTGACTGCCTTGGGAGAGCCAGCCCTGACAAAACTATACTATCTGGTGAGCAAGATGTATGAGACGGGCGAAATGCCCTCACACTTCAAGAAGAATATAATAATTCCAATCCCAAAGAAAGCAGGTGTTGACAGATGTGAAAATTACCAACCTATCAGTTCAATAAGTCATGCCTGCAAAATACTAATGCAAATTCTTTACAGATGAATGGAAAAACTGGTAGAAGCTGAGGACGGGGAAGATCAGTTTGGATTCCGTAGAAATGTTGGAACACATGAGGGAATACTGACCCGAAGACTTTTCTTAGAAGATAGATTAAGGAAAGGTAAACCTACATTTCTAGCATTTGTAGACTTAGAGAAAGCTTTTGACAATGTTGACTGGAATACTCTCTTTCAAATTCTAAAGGTGGCAGGGGTAAAATACAGGGAGCGAAAGGCATTTACAATTTTTACAGAAACCAGATGGCAGTTGTAAGAGTCGAGGGACATGAAAGGAAAGCAGTGGTTGGGAAGGGAGTGAGACAGGGTTGTAGCCTATCCCTGATGTTATTCAATCTGTATATTGAGCAAGCAGTAAAGGAAACCAAAGAAAAATTCGGAGTAGGAATTAAAATCCATGGAGATGAAAGAAAAACTTTGAGGTTCACCAATGACACTGTAATTCTATCAGAGACAGCAAGGGCCCGGGAAGAGCAGTTGAACGGAATGGACAGTGTCTTGAAAGGAGGATATAAGATGAACATCAACAAAAGCAAAATGAGGATAATAGAATGTGTCGAATTAAGTCGGGTGATGCTGTGGGAATTAGATTAGGAAATGAGACACTTAAAGTAGTAAAGGAGTTTTGCTATTTGGTGAGCAAAATAACTGATGATGGGCAAAGTAGAGAGGATATAAAATGTAGACTGGCAATGGGAAGGAAAGCGTTTCTGAAGAAGAGAAATTTGTTAACATCGAGTACAGATTTAAGTGTCAGGAAGTCATTTCTGAAAGTACTTGTATGGAGTGTAGCCATGTATGGAAGTGAAACATGGACAATAAATAGTTTGGACAAGAAGAGAATAGAAGCTTTCAAAATGTGGTGCTACAGAAGAATGCTGAAGATTAGATGGGTAGATCACATAACTAGTGAGGAGGTATTGAATAGAATTGGGGAGAAGAGAAATTGGTGGCACAACTTGACTAGAAGGAGGGATTGGTTCGTAGGACATGTTCTGAGGCATCAAGGGATCACCAATTTAGTATTGGAGGGCAGCGTGGAGGGTAAAAATCGTAGAGGGAGACCGAGAGAAGAATACACTAAGCAGATTCAAAAGGATGTAGGTTGCAGTAGGTACTGGGAGATGAAGAAGCTTGCACAGGATAGAGTAGCACGGAGAGCTGCACCAAACCAGTCTCTGGACTGAAGACCACAACAACAACAACATTAATGTCTGAGGACAAAGATAAAAGTTTTTTCGTCTTTTACTAAAAGTGAAGTATTCATCTGCAGTTTCTGATAATTTGGGAAACTAATTTTATTGGTATATGAATCAAGAATGCAGATATTCATATTCTCCACAACAACTATTACAGGTATACTCAGTTTAATAAAGTTGTTTGTATGGAGCTGTCGAGTTCCATTTCTGTCTTCAAAGAATCTGCCAAATAAAGATTTTTAACACTACATCCAACGTCAGCTTTGTAGTTCATTGTAAACACTCTTTACTGTAATATTAATCTTACTATTAATATCATATACTGAATTAGAGACAGTGAAAAATACCTTCATTCCTTCTATAGGCAAATTTTTAAAGGGGTTTTGTATTAAAAATGCCACATGAACTAATGCTCTGGTTCATTACAATTTTACTACTATCTAGCAAAGTTAATATCAAGAGTTTGGAAGGAAAGTGGATGAGCCTATGACAAATTGAAGCTGTGGGTTGGTTTAGGAGGTGTAACTATATGCGATATCTGGGAGTGCACTGCCTGCTTAAGACGCGGATCTAGGATCAGATCCTGGTGTGGCACAAACATATTTCATAGCAGTTCTTTAAAGTACGTGAACAAAATATTATGCAAACAAAACTATCAACATTTTGCCTACAGTTATGGGCAGCTCTTCTTGAGATATTAATAATGCCAGTAGTTTTATTTGACAATGGCAGGGTCACACACACACAAAAGAATTTTAATACAATGGATTATGCTTGTGAATAGCTAGATTGATATACAAATAAAAATATAATATTCATATACAAATAATGATATATTTAATCCAAAGCTGCCTTTCAATTAAAAGTTACAGTAAGAATATCAATCATAAAAATGATAGTAATGATAATGTAATTGAGGGCAAGCCTGACCTTTGCATGAACATATCTTAGTAAACCACTGTCATCCAAGTACATCATATCATAAAATGTATCAGTAGTTGCAGTTCCCCAGTTGCTTTCTGAGATTTGGAGCACACCAGCCAGTTCACATTCTACAGCCTGTAATATACACCAACAACAAATTAAAAACAATTATATAGCCTGTAATATGCACCAACAACAAATTAAAAACAATTATTTATATATTGTACAATTCAAAGAATGTGATCAATATAATAAAAGCAAATAAATCAGGGAACTGGCAACAAAGTATACGAATCCATACCTATATAATAACAAAAAATTCAATTATAATTAATTACATGATATATATGATTTAAATTTGTTAAATTTACATCTTCCATGTCATGAGCAATAATAGTAAATAATAAATTACAAGAAAATGGACATATTTGGAAAATATTATAAACAACATATTCAGTACTTGCATCATTTCATGAGTTTAGGAAGATTGAGCTTCATATATCACTTACCTGCAGCAGAGTTTTGAAACATTTCTGGTAACTGGCCTACAAAGTCAGAAAGACATTTTGAATTCTTGGATAGTTACTGAAATTTTTCCTTTATCACTTAAACCAGTTCCTTTTGCAAAGCCTGTATCTTCATCTTTAGAAAAAATGCCTGATATATTGAGCTCTCATTTTCATGGTGCCTTACTGCTCACAAGCAGTATCATAATGACAAGACAGACGACGACACAGTACAGATGATTATGAAGCTGCCTCAATGCTAAGGCTGTGTGGGTTTAACATGTACAAGATATTAACTATGTAAAATAAGGGAAGGCAACTACTCTCCAATAGCAGGTCGATGTGTGGAGGACATTAACAGGAAAAAGTATTTGTGCTAGCTTTTGAGCATTCACACTTTTTCTAGCCATAATCGCACCCGTGTGTGTGTGTGTGTGTGTGTTTTTAACATGTGTACTTTTGATAGAAAAAGAGCAACTGCTCAAAAGCTAGTGTGAATGCTGTTTTCTGTTAAATGTTTCTGTCCTCTGCACATCCACCTGCTACAGATGAGTGGTTGCCTTTCTCTTATTTCATATACTGCTCCACTCAAGAATTTATATTATTGTCCAATATTACTGTGTGTTTTATTATTTTACTATAACTGGTAGTATGTACACTGCTGTAGGTGTTTTGTTATTAAAATTAATCCATTGGTTCTAGCCCAATATGCCTGTTACTAGACAGATATAAAGGTACTTAATCATTGTTGTAAATATGAAGTGTGCTGTTGGCATATGACCTTCAAAACAGCATTCCCTACCAAGCCCTGCTCACATAAATTGCCGTTCTCTCATAACTGGTGTATCATGTGTGACTGTGCACTTTAATACTATATGTTACTTTCATCTTTTGATATGCTAGGTGGTTAGCACATTTGTTGAATACTGACAAAAAGGAAACGCATAAGGTCTAAATGTATTTAGACAACAGTCAAAGCAGTTACTTGGCAAATTACCACACCTATTATCTGTGTTCTGTATAGCAACTGTTTTATAACTTCAACTAATAATGAATATGCTGGAGAATTAATTCAGGGAAAAAAACTTTTTTAACATGGCAATTTTAGAAAAGTCTCTTTTGTCTAGACTGGGGATAAACTTCAACATTTAATGGAAATACTTAACCGTGTTTTGCAGCAATATGCACAGAAAAAATTCTCTTGTGTTTCCAGCCCTGTTAAGTTATTTAAAATCCAGGAGCTTTCAACTGTTTGCAGACAAGCAAGGAGTACTCGGTTGTCAGCTCATGAATTTCAGGCATGATTATCAGTCACAGCAAATAATGCAGTTGGAGGAAGCTGGTGCTCCAGACACGAAAGGCTAAGTCAATTACATCTACTAGAAATGTTATAGGCAATGTTTGCAATGATGCAAATAAGCCTGTTGTGTTGTTGTTGTTGTTGTAATAGTAGTAGTAGTAGTAGTTGTTGTTGTTACTGTTAGAGTAGAATAATAATGGGCAAGTCTTCTGGGCCATATGGATGAAAAAACACATTAAGAACAGGTCTGGATACGGATGTACTTGCCCATCATTAAGGAGTTTTGCCAAGTAGAAAACTGAAGGATGAGAACATCAATTGCAGAAAGTTCACCCTGTTCACCAGATTTAAGTGCACTCTGACTTCCACCTGTTTCCTCTTTCTTTCTTTCTTTAAGATGTTTTGACTGAGATATTGGTTTGCACCCAAGTATTTTGCAAGCCTTCCAGAAATCATGGGTGAAGTCTAATCATAAATAATAAAAATAAATTAAAAAGAAGAAATAAAAAAGTTAGCAGAGGGCACTGATTCAGATGAGTATTACACTAAAGAATTAGTACACTTTTATCCCGAAAAGTATATTTCACAGTCACACTGAGAACATTTTCACAATAAATGAGGTGTGAACATTGCTGTTGTCTATGGCTTACTAATATAAATATCTTTATCAACCCACAGTTACAGTTTATGCTCTCTACCACACACTGCAGTACAAAACATAATTATAGTATGTGGATATTTTGCCTACACTTCTGCGTATGACAATGCCAGTTAATTATGTGGACCCTCCAACAACAAGGTCAACCTACAAATCAGTTGTAATACATAATATTCTATTCCAATATATTCAAAGTGAGTCTTATTTTAATAGTTAGTCTCAACTTGCAAAATACCCTACATTCAATTCTCGGGGATCACCTCTAATTTTTTGATGTGAGAAGATCTGGAATGGGGTGCATAGATCATCATGAGGTCAAGTGAGATGCTACTTCAATATAAGAGCAGTGCATTTGTCACACAAAAAGTCAAAGATGGCAAGAAATCAATAGGCTTCCACTACATTTGACTTATTTATTGGTTGCAAAATGTTAGAAAGCAAGATCATAATAACAAAACAATTAAGAAGCAAACACATATTATTTCAAAGATAATGTTGTTTGTCTTGTATGTTTGACAGACACACTGATGTTAGATGAGAATTTGTTGGCCAGCCTCCAGATGGTACTGCTACATATACTCCGTTCATCATAAGAATAAACCTGATGTAAACATTACACAACATCAACATATTCTTCCGCATTTGCTGAAACTTCATTGGATTTCGTTTCACATGGGACTGAAGCTGTATCGAGTACAGTCAAGTACAACAATGAGAATAAGTTTTATACTGTGCGTTATGCAAACATTGACTCAGAGATAATATGGAACAACAGCTTTACTGATGCATTTAACTTCGACAGCACTGGCCTGGCAAGTGATCCAACTCAACTGCAGTGGTGTAAATAGTTGCAGTAACGACATAAAGAAAGAGAAGGAGAAAGATAACTGGCATTCTACGGATCGGAGCGTGGAATGT
The DNA here is from genome assembly GCF_021461395.2 of Schistocerca americana. Taxonomy (NCBI): domain Eukaryota; kingdom Metazoa; phylum Arthropoda; class Insecta; order Orthoptera; family Acrididae; genus Schistocerca; species Schistocerca americana. Next base: position 624,013,150 of record NC_060120.1, read on the forward strand.
CAGATCACTTAATCGGGCACGTAGGTTAGAAAATGTAAAAAGGGAAATGGGTAGGTTAAAGTTAGATATAGTGGGAATTAGTGAAGTTCGGTGGCAGGAGGAACAAGACTTCTGGTCAGGTGACTACAGGGTTATAAACACAAAATCAAATAGGGGTAATGCAGGAGTAGGTTTAATAATGAATAGGAAAACAGGAATGCGGGTAAGCTACTACAAACAGCATAGTGAAAACACATTATTGTGGCCAAGATAGATATGAAGCCCACACCTACCACAGTAGTACAAGTTTATATGCCAACTAGCTCTGCAGATGACGAAGAAATTGAAGAAATGTATGATGAGATAAAAGAAATTATTCAGATAGTGAAGGGTGATGAAAATTTAATAGTCATGGGTGACTGGAATTCGAGAGTAGATAAAGGGAGAGAAGGAAACGTAGTGGGTGAATATGGATTGGGGGAGAGAAATGAAAGAGGAAGCCGTCTGGTAGAACTTTGCACAGAGCATAACTTAATCATAGCTAACACTTGGTTTACGAATCATGAAAGAAGGTTTTATACATGGAAGAACCCTGGAGATACTAAAAGGTATCAGATAGATTATATAATGGTAAGACAGAGATTTAGGAACCAGGTTTTAAATTGTAAGACATTTCCAGGGGCAGATGTGGACTCTGACCACAATCTATTGGTTATGACCTGTAGATTAAAACTGAAGAAACTGCAAAAAGGTGGGAACTTAAGGAGATGGGACCTGGATAAACTGAAAGAACCAGAGGTTGTACAGAGTTTCAGGGAGAGCATAACGGAACAATTGACAGGAATGGGGGAAAAAAATACAGTAGAAGAAGAATGGGTAGCTTTGAGGGATGAAGTAGTGAAGGCAGCAGAGGATCAAGTAGGTAAAAAGATGAGGGCTAGTAGAAATCCTTGGGTAACAGAAGAAATATTGAATTTAATTGATGAAAGGAGAAAATATAAAAATGCAGTAAATGAAGCAGGCAAAAAGGAATACAAACGTCTCAAAAATGAGATCAACAGGAAGTGCAAAATGGCTAAGCAGGGATGGCTAGAGGACAAATGTAAGGATGTAGAGGCTTATCTCACTAGGGGTATGATAGATACTGCCTACAGGAAAATTAAAGAGACCTTTGGAGATAAGAGAACCACTTGTATGAACATCAAGAGGAATGCGGGTAAGCTACTACAAACAGCATAGTGAAAACACATTATTGTGGCCAAGATAGATATGAAGCCCACACCTACCACAGTAGTAGTCAGATGGAAAGCCAGTTCTAAGCAAAGGGAAAGCAGAAAGGTGGAAGGAGTATATAGAGGGTCTATACACGGGCGATGTACTTGAGGACAATATTATCGAAATGGAAGAGGATGTAGATGAAGATGAAATGGGAGATACGATACTGCATGGAGAGTTTGACAGAGCACTGAAAGACCTGAGTCGAAACAAGTCCCCGGGAGTAGACAACATTCCATTGGAACTACTGACGGCCTTGGGAGAGCCAGTCCTGACAAAACTCTACCATCTGGTGAGCAAGATGTATGTAGCAGGCGAAATACCCTCAGACTTCAAGAAGAATATAATAATTCCAATCCCAAAGAAAGCAGGTGTTGACAGATGTGAAAATTACCGTACAGTCAGTTTAATAAGCCACAGTTGCAAAATACTAACACGAATTCTTTACAGACGAATGGAAAAACTAGTAGAAGCCGACCTCGGGGAAGATCAGTTTGGATTCCGTAGAAATACTGGAACACGTGAGGCAATACTGACCTTACGACTTATCTTAGAAGAAAGATCAAGGAAAGGCAAACCTACGTTTCTAGCATTTGTAGACTTAGAGAAAGCTTTTGACAATGTTGACTGGAATATACTGTTTCAAATTCTGAAGGTGGCAGGGGTAAATTGCAGAGAGCGAAAGGCTATTTACAATTTGTACAGAAACCAGATGGCAGTTATAACTTGGAAGAGCAGTTGAACGAAATGGATAGCGTCTTGAAAGGAGGATATAAGATGAACATCAACAAAAGCAAAACGAGGATATTGGAATGTAGTTGAATTAAGTCGGGTGATGCTGAGGGAATTAGATTAGGAAATGAGACACTTAAAGTAGTAAAGGAGTTTTGCTATTTGGGGAGCAAAATAACTGATGATGGTCGAATTAGAGAGGATATGAAATGTAGACTGGCAATGGCAAGGAAAGCGTTTCTGAAGAAGAGAAATTTGTTAACATCGAGTATGGGTTTAAGAGTCAGGAAGTCATTTCTGAAAGTACTTGTATGGAGTGTAGCCATGTATGGAAGTGAAACATGGACGATAAATAGTTTGGACAAGAAGAGAATAGAAGCTTTCAAAATGTGGTGCTACAGAAGAATGCTGAAGATTAGATGGGTAGATCACGTAACTAATGAGGAAGTATTGAATAGGATTGGGGAGAAGAGAAGTTTGTGGCACAACTTGACCAGAAGAAGGGATCGGTTGGTAGGACACGTTCTGAGGCATCAAGGGATCACCAATTTAGTATTGCAGGGCAGTGTGGAGGGTAAAAACCGTAGAGGGAGACCAAGAGATGAATACACTAAGCAGATTCAGAAGGATGTAGGTTGCAGTAAGTACTGGGAGATGAGGAAGCTTGCACAGGATAGAGTAGCATGGAGAGCTGCATCAAACCAGTCTCAGGACTGAAGACCACAACAACAACAACGACATAAAAAGTGACAAGCTGAGAACAATATACCTTTGAATGTCATTTAGTTTTGAAACAAAAGGAGATAATACATGGTAAAACTCAGATGTTATGCTTCTTAGGAGACTGGATGGAAAACATAACTTGCTCTTGATCTTAGCTAACATGGTATTGTAATTAAAAACAAGAGTGATATGAATTCCTGACTTTAACAATGGTAATTTTTCTGTATGAGATACGTGCGGTGCAAAAGCACACTGATGGGATTTTACCACGTGGTTAAATATTTAAGCCACTAAAGGTATTACACTCAGTCACCTGGTAGTCTCTGAACTCCTTTCATATCGGACTCGGAGATTGCTTATCTCAATGGTTGGCCTGTGATAGTCACATTGCCAAACCAGCTGGACTGGTCTTTGCTTTATTAACTCTACCATTCCGGTTTTGTGTACTCTGCTATGGTTAATAAAATTCATATTGAGAGTGGTAGCAAAATTTACATTACAAGTACTCACTGTTTTCATACTGGTTGTTTAATGGGCAGTATTAACCACAGGAGGTGAAATTTTTAGGACCGCTGACACACAAATGTAAAATTATTTGACGCCATCATAGCTTTCAGAACTATTAGTTCTTTCCTCTGGGATGAGCAGGGGATTGGTTGGGGGAGGCTAGAAATATGGGCAGGTCACTCAGACTGCAGGATGAGAGAGAGCAACAGGTGGATATTTCTCATCCTGGAGTTTGAATAACCTGTCCTCCTTTTAACCTTCCTCAACCTATCCCTTTCTCATCCCAGAGGAAAGAACTAATAATTCTGAAAGCTATGACAGTGTTGTGTACTTTTATATTTGTCTATCAGCAGTAGTATGTATTTCCCCTCCGGAAAGTAATCACCGGCTTTTCTGTCCACTCCTGACACAAACGCATAATCTGTAATCAATGGCAACTGAATGAAAGCCAATAATGAGAGTGAGAAAGTGTAAGTATAATGCAGGTTTGAAATCCAGTTAACAGAACAGTGTGGTTGACAGTGTCTCAGGCAATGGACTGTACTAGACTGAGTCATGGCTTACTGCCCAGCCCCGTAGCTGTGAGCTGCTCAGCCCATGTGACATGCCACTCATGTCCATGGTGGTGATCAACATATTTGACCTGTAGTGAATATGAGCAGTTATCAATGTCAGCCATCAGCAGGGATATTAAACTGGCCAACAATTCTGTCACATAATTTTACAGTTTTCTCAAGTGAGTTTTCCTTTTGAAATTATTGTTTCAATGTAAAGTTATTATAGATTGTCACTTTAATGTAAAAGTGCTGTTACAAATGGCCAGACCCAATCACATAAGTATCTAGCAAACTATGTGACCTTCAAACCAACAGTGCATACCTGGAATGGAAGTCGATCAATCCATGTCTTGCTTATGGGTGCAACATCTTCCTGGTTGACTGTCGCACGATCTCCACAATCAACGAAGAATAATTCATATTTTCCTTCAACAATTTTAAGGACTTTAGCCCTGTACCACCTAAGAAAAAAAATAAAAATTCAACAAAAATGTCACTTGCGAGGAGAAAACATTTCTCCTGCTTAAGGAAAGAAAAATAATAAATCTAGGTACTAGTCAACTATCTTCCACAACCAGCAGAGCCATAGTAAATTACAAGCTGGAATTAATGCAACTATACGGCATTGTGCATCCAACAAAATGATTTGTTACAGTAGAAACTGCAAAAAATTTACAATTTCTTTTATAAAAACCAGGAAATTTATGAACGAACAGATCACCCAAAAATATGCAGATTGAGGCTATGTAAAAGCCAGAGACAATACCAGACTAATGCAGCTGATAAAACGATAGTAAAATTGAGGCAGCAGGAAGGAACAGCAGAACTGGAAAGCACACGAAAAATAGAAACTGACACTTTACATCACCAGCTCTAGGTCTTTGCAATACTTCAGACATTCCTCCACGTACTGAAATTACTTGCTTAAATGCACTAACGTATGGTGTGTGTGTGTGTGTGTGTGTGTGTGTGTGTGTGTGTGTGAGAGAGAGAGAGAGAGAGAGAGAGAGAGAGAGATATTTCACCCATTTGTTTTTCTGCCTTACATCTGTTACTGAAGCTTTTATTCATAAACTGAAATTCTTAGGAGAAATAATGAATATTACAGAATGTTCTTGCTCCGGTCTTATGTAACACCCACACAAACAATCAACCAATTAATGCATACTATACTGCCACATATACAAGGAGTACCAAAAAGAAACCAAACTATTTTTTTTTACTTATTTATTCACATTTGAAGCACAAACCTTCATCTCCTTCAAAGTATTCTCCACTTCCACTAATACACTTGTCTAATCTTTTACTCCGTTTCTCAAAACAATGTCTAAATTCATGTTTTGTGTTACTTGACAGTGCTTCCATTATTTTCTTCTTCTTCTCAGCAACATCAGCAAAATGCTTTTCTTTCATGTCACTTTTCATTCTAGGTAAAACAGGGGGGGGGGGGGGGCTGTGAAAGCAGGGGCAATGTCACGGTGGAAAAACAAGTCACCTGACAGCCACAAATCAGGCTGATTATGCTGCACAGGTTGCACAATCTTTTCAGAACTTCCAAATAGCAAGCCTGACACTGGCACACACTCTGAATGGTCAACACCTGTCACATTAAAAAAAAAAAAAAAAAAAAAGCCTTGTTTTAATGTTTGATTTCGCCTGACAAGCTTTCTTCAGGCAAGGTAAATTTGAAATCTTCCACTGGCTTGACTGTTGCTTTGATTCAGGATTGTAACTGTAGCACCAAGCTTCGTCACCTGCGGTAATTTTTGAAAGAAAGTTTGTATCATTTCAGGATGTTTCTTTTCAAAGCACAGCATGATTCCACACAATCTTGTTTTCATTCAGCAGTCATGGCACAAATCTGGCAGCCACCATTTTCATTCCCAAACCTTCTGTCACAATTCACTGCACCGAACTCCAAGTCACTCCTGACAACTCCACAATTTCTTCTATAGCCCATCTAGCCCGTCAGTAATCTTTATTAAGGATTGCACAAACGTTTTCAACATTTTCATGTGTTCAGGCTGAGGATGGACAATCAGAACAAGGTTTTTCATCAACTGACGTTTCACCATGTCTGAAATTGGGAAACCACTCAAACATTTGAATTTTCCCCATAGCATCACCCTTGTATGCTGTTTTTAACATTTCAGGAGTTTCTGTTCCACTTTTTCTGAGCCAAAAGAAGATTTTCACCACCACTTGCTGTTCATGATAATCAGCCATTGCAAAAATGATAATCACACAAAACAGTTGTCAATATAAATTCTGCCGAAACTAGTCCTGATCTCCTTCAATGAGAGTACTCAGCTTACTGACTATGTTCACTCTATGTGCTCCTAGTGGCAAAATGCGGTACTACAAAAACTCTGCCCACCAAAAAAACTAGTTCAGTTTCTTCTGGGTACCCTGTCACATGTTACTGATTCCAGTTTCCACAGGTGCCATATGTTGAGAATGATATAATCATTGCTCTACCTTGGCTGCACAATATCGTCCTCTGTTGTATATGAGACTAGTAGGCAAGCCTATCGTAATCCTATGCCTATGTGATGCAAACATGCTTCAGTTCAAATATTAGTGTAAGCACCACACAAATGCCAGTAGACCTGACTTGATAACAAAGATATAAGTGCTTTGTCACTTGTGTCTGGCATAAACAGTGATAAAAATGTGATGAATATCATGCTCACAAGACATTTCATTACATTAAATGTGTGCCAACTTCAAAATGGCTAACAGCTGCAGCTAATCATGAATTACATACATTAAATGATCACATTGTTTATCACATGCAGAAAAGTGGTTACATCCGTCTCTAACTACACAAGTTTGATAGAGCACTTTCTAAAGCCTAAACTTTGTAAGGTTAAAGTGTACACGTTCCAATTATGTAATCGTGAAGAAAATCAGGTGTTGAATATATTTATAGCCCAACTTAAACTAGTAGACACTTGACAGGTAGTGGGCTGGAGTACTCCTCCCATCAATACACCAAGCAGTGCCTAGCACTGTCGGTTCCCACCATGTTGCCACTTCCGCTTCACTGGCCTGTGTAAAACATTTGCCCTGTGTAGAACATTGTGTCAGCCAGTCCTCATTGATTCACTGCAGTAAGAGACTTTGAATTTCATGTGCCTTAAAATATCTGATGATAGTAGTCGAAAGAGGAACAGACCAAGGCTACACACACCTAGAAAAGTACTGCCTCGCGAAATGTGCTGCAACCAGAGGTGGCAGGCAAGGCTGCCTGGTGCAGTGTCAGAGGCTGTAGGGGAGGGAGGGAGAGAAAAAGAAAGGGAGTGGAAAGGAGAGGAGCAGAGAAAAGGAAAAGATCAATGGATGCATTGGCAGAGAGCACTGTAGTATGGGGGTGAAGGGATGTGGGTTGGGAGGAGGTGACAGGACAGAGTGGGTGGAAACTGTTGAATGGAGGGTGTGAGGACGGCAGGTTACCGTAGACTGAGGCCAGGATGACATCAGGAGCAGAGAATGTGTTGTAAGGGTAACTGCCATTTGCAAAATGGCTCTGAGCACTATGGAACTTAACATCTGAGGTCATCGGTCCCCCCTAGAACTTAGAACTTCTTAAACCTACATAACCTAAGGACATCACACACACCCATGCCCAAGGTAATACTCAAACCTGCAACCGTAGCAGTTGCGTGGTTGCGGACTGAAGCGCGTAGAATCGCTCGGCCACTATGGCCGGCTTAACTGCCATCTGCGCAGTCCAGAAACGCTGGTTGTGGAGGGGAGGATCCAGATCCAACAGTACCTGCATTTTGACAATTCTCATCCCTTCCACATCAAAAAATCCCTTCCATACAGCCTAGCCACCTGCGGATGGAATATCTGCAGTAACAAGGCCTCCCTTGCACAGACACAAAGGCAGGTGCTATGCCCCAGTCCTAGTTCACAAACAGATTTTCCACACCATATCCCTACATACCCCCAATCTTCCCACTACCCCCAAGAACCACCTACACAGGAGTGCCCCCTTCATCACCCAATACCATCCTGGACTGGAACAATTAGAACCCATTCTTCATCAGGGCTTTGATTATCTGTCACCATGCCCCAAAATGAGGGACATCCTACCCAGGATCATTTCCACTCTCCGAAAGTAGTGTTCTATCACCCATCCAACCTCCACAACATCCTAGTCCATCACTATGCCATTTCCAATCCCAACCCCATGCCATAGGGATCATATCCCCGTGTAAGACCAAGGTGCAAGACCTGCTCAATCAACCTGCCCAGCACTTCCTATTCGTCCTTGTCACAAGATTATTCTACTCCATTAGAGGCCACCTGTGAAAGCAGCCATATCGTGTAGCAGCTGCAATCACTGCACAGCCTTTTACGTTGATATGAAATGTTGTATGGCTAGGGCCTCCTGTCGGATAGACCGTTCGCCTGGTGACGTCTTTTGAGTTGACGCCACTTCGGCGACTTGCATGTCAATTGGGATGAAATGATGGTGGTAAGAACAACACAACCCCAATCCCTGAGCAGTGAAAATCTCCGACCCAGCCGGGATTCGAAACCAGGCCATTAGGTATGACATTCCATCATGCTGACCACTCAGCTACCAACGTTGATATAAATATCAAGAAGCCAAACTGTGGCCAAGAGCAAAGTGGACCATCTTGTTGCACAACATGCAGCAGAGCATAATGACTTCAATGGCTGCTTCACAACCTGGACCATCTGGATCCTCCCCTCCACTATCAGCTTTTCTGAACTAAGCAGATGTTAGTTATCCTTTCAACTAATTCTCCACTCCTGAAATTATTCCACCCTCAACCTATGGCAACATACTGTCATTACCACCCTCCACCCGATAGTTTCCACCACCTCTGTCCTATCACCCCCTCCCCACTCATGTCCCCTCACCCTCACTGTGCAGTGCTCTCTGCATGGAGCCATAATCTTTTCCCTCCTCTCTTTACCACTCCCTTTTATTCCCTCCCTTCCTCTGCCCCACAGCCACCCAATGCTGCACCTGGTAGCCTTGTCTGACACCTCTAGCACCTGCACACTCAGCCAAACACCACTGTCTGTTCTTCCCCCACACACATCCTACTGCCTTTTCCCCTTCCCCTCTCCAATATGGACTGTTGCAACCACTTGATGAATTTCAGTTTCAGTCTGCCCTGAGGAACAAGAGACAGCGTTCAAGTGTGTGTCAGGTGTGCTTGCTTGCATGAATGCATGTGTGTTTCTGTTTTCTGATGAAGGTTCTGCTGAAAGCTTAATGTGTAACGTAACAATCTTTTTGTTATATCTGTCTACAACTCCATGTGTCATTTTTATAGTGAACAGGAATCTTGTTGTTGTTGTGGTCTTCAGTCCTGAGACTGGTTTGATGCAGCTATCCAAGCTACTCTATCCTGTACAAGCTTCATCATCTCCCAGTACCTACTGCAACCAACATCCTTCTGTATCTGTTTAGGGTATTCATCTCTTGGTCTCTCTCTACAATTTTTACCCTGCACGCTGCCCTCCAATACCAAATTCGTGATCCCTCGATGCCTCAGAACATGTCCTACCAACCGATCCCTTCTTCTAGTCAAGTTGTGCCACAAACTTCTCTTCTCCCCAATCCTATTCAATACCTCCTCATTAGTCATGTGATCTACCCATCTAATCTTCAGCATTCTTCTGTAGCATCACATTTCGAAAGCTTCTATTCTCTTCTTGTCCAAACTAGTTATCGTCCATGTTTCTTTTCCATACATGGCTACACTCCATACAAATACTTTCAGAAACGACTTCCTGACACTAAAATCTATACTCAATGTTAACAAATTTCTCTTCTTCAGAAACGCTTTCCTTGCCATTGCCAGTCTACATTTTATATCCTCTCTACTTCAACCATCAGCAGTTATTTTTCTCCCCAAATAGCAAAACTCCTTTACTACTTTAAGTGTCTCATTTCCTAATCTAAATCCCTCAGCATCACCCGACTTAATTTGACTACATTCCATTATCCTCGTTTTGCTTTTGTTGATGTTCATCTTATATCCTCCTTTCAAGACACTGTCCATTCCGTTCAACTGCTCTTCCAAGTCCTTTGCTGTCTCTGACAGAATTACAATGTCATTGGCAAACCTCAAAGTTTTTTTTTTCTTCTCCACGGATTTTAATACCTACTCCGAATTTTTCTTTTGTTTCCTTCACTGCTTGCTCAATATACAGATTGAATAACATTGGGGAGAGGCTACAACCCTGTCTGACTGACTTCCCAACCACTGCTTCCCTTTCATGTCCCTCAACTCTTATAACTGCCATCTGGTTTCTGTACAAACTGTAAATAGCCTTTCGCTCCCTGTATTTTACCCCTGGCAATTCAGAATTTGAAAGAGAGTATTCCAGTCAACATTGTCAAAAGCTTTCTCTAAGTCTACAAATGCTAGAAACGTAGGTTTGCCTTTCCTTAATCTTTCTTCTAAGATAAGTAGTAGGGTCAGTATTGCCTCACGTGTTCTAATATTTCTACAGAATCCAAACTGATCTTCCCCAAGGTCGGCTTCCACCAGTTTTTCCATTCGTTGGTACAGAATTCGCGTTAGTATTTTGCATCCGTGACTTATTAAACTGATTGTTTGATAATTTTCACATCTGTCAGCACTTGTTTTCTTTGGGATTGGAATTATTATATTCTTCTTGAAGTCGAAGGGTATTTCGCCTGTTTCATACATCTTACTCACCAGATGGTAGAGTTTTGTCAGGACTGGCTCTCCCAAGGCCGTCAGTAGTTCTCATGGAATGTTGTCTACTCCCGGGCCTTGTTTCGACTCAGGTCTTTCAGTGCTCTATCAAACTCTTCATGCAATATCGTATCTCCCATTTCATCTTCATCTACATCATCTTCCATTTCCATAATATTGTCCTCAAGTGCATCGCTCTTGTATAGACCCTCTATACACTCCTTCCACCTTTCTGCTTTCCCTTCTTTGCTTAGAACTGGGTTTCCATCTGAGCTCTTGATATTCATACAAGTGGTTCTCTTTTCTCCAAAGGTCTTGTTTAATTTTCCTGTAGGCAATATCCATCTAACCCCTAGTGAGATAAGTCTCTACATCCTTACATTTGTCCTCTAGCCATCCCTGCTTAGCCATTTTGCACTTCCTGTCGATTTCTAGCCTTCCCATAATTGTTCAAATTCCAACCTAAACTTTCCATTGTTTGAAATTCAGAAAATATTTTTGGCATCTGCATCTACATCACCACTCTGCAGTTCAGACTTAAGTGCCTGGCAGAGGGTTTATTGAACCACCTTCAGACTATTTCTCTACCATTCCACTCTCTAATGGCTTGAACACTTAAACAAAAACCCGCTTCTCCATTCACCATGTGAATCAAAATTGTAATAAAAATGTGACTTTGCTTTGGTGACAGCTGGGGCCAAGTTTGGGTAACTTGAGCCCCCAAAGTTGCAGTGTAATAAGTGAGTCAGTTGTCAACTCACCCACTCGTTGTGGGGTGGACATGCCGAAACCAGATAGCCCTTTTTGCCATCATTGAGAAAACTTCGTCTCAATAAGTTTGAGTCCTTTGTTAAGATACATGTCACTGCTGGCATGTGCTGCCCCTTGATACCAGTATGTAATCTCTTCGAGTAATGTGGTTTTTTATTTGTTCCAAAGTGTCATAGGGTTCAAAAGTCCACATGCTCAAAATGATAGTGAAGAACTCTCTCAACATGGCTGATGACTGGCTCAATCAGTGTCCTCCATCATAAGTGTCCCAATGGCCATCATCTTCCAAAAGTCCCAATGTCCCACATGCTTGCTGGTATGTGGCTTTTTTCTGTCCATCATCTATTTGAGGATCTGAGAACTGATGGGTGTCCCGTACATGGGTCAATATTGCACTGTGTAATTCTGCCCAGTACATCTAATGCCTTTTAAAGGGGCATTTTGCACATGATGCTTTCATTCTTTCCATGATGCATTCCGTATGTTATATTTTGGTACTTCCAAGTACAGCAAAATTTGGGCAAAGTCATCCAACTGACACAGATGGAAAAATGCAGTCACAATGGTAATGGGTGGTGTAGCTACCCGATCGCGTAAATTGGACTCTGTGAAATACACACGCACACCATAGGGAAGGTGCACCTTAAGATGAATCACTATCAGGTGCTTCTCGTGACATGGTAAACCCAATATCATCCATGCCACTTCGTTTCTGCTCACATATTGACCACAATAGACAACTACACTTCATCTCTTGTTTCAGTATTAGTGTAGCACACTGCTGCATAATACATATCACCTGGTCATTACCTTTTCTATGTACTTGCAAATGTATTCCATTGCCTGAAGCAAGTTACAAATCTCCATATTAATGTGTGATTTAAAACTTTTAAAAAGGAGCAGTAAGTAAGGAACCAATCAGCTGTTTGTCCACTATCTCTTGCGCGGTAATTTTCAGTTTAATTGTAATCGTATGTCCCTCCTCCTCGGGTGCTCCGCATCTGTACGACAGATATCCATTCTTGTTCATTTGGGTCTCTTAACAGAGCCTGAGGACACTTTTTTGTGCATTTCTCATCCTACATGTACTCAGTCATGGTTGGCATTCATACTGTGTGGCTGGCGGATGTCAGCCAGTGTGAGCACTATGTTCATTTTCGGTTTCTTTTTCTTCGTCCTACCCATCCGGATGTTACATTTTTAGGTCTGTTTGATCATGTGGCCCTCTCCTTTCTTTTTTCTAGTTTCACCAATATGTAGTGATCTGGAGCCCTTGCACTGACTGGCCCAACCTCATGTTATGTGTTACCAAATATAATAAATGAGTTGGCTTGTTTCAGTAGTCTGGTCTTCTGGTTTTTACAGATGCGTTGCATTGTATTTCTTCTCTCCTCTCCTTTGTAAAAATTTCTGTACAAAATGAAACAATGCAAAATCCAGGATGGAATAATTATGAAAGGACAGACTGCTACTCACCATATATAGAGGAGTGTGAGGGGGGGAGGGGGGGGGGGGAGAGGGGGAGGGGGGCAGAAAGAAAGGAAGGAAGGAAGGAAGAAAGAAAGAAGCAGGTAAGCCGTGGTCTGAATAAATAATAAGTACAATTGAAGTGGATCTCTTTAAAATAAAGTAAAATTTTGCTTATATCCATTTTTAAACAATGACGTTGACAATCTGGCATATCTGATAATACAGCACTGACATAGCCCTGAGCATGCCTGCCAGTCAGGCTGGTCAAGGTCCTTCTGCACTGAAATACCAGTACATCATTTACTGTGTCAAGCATGGTGAGTGATTAATTAATCCATTGACTCATAATCAGGAGAATTGCAAATTAAATCCACATGTTGCTACCTAGATTTAACTGTTCCATAGTTTTCTTAAATTGCTTTGGACAACTGTCACTGAACTCACACAAAATTCCATAAAATAAATGACTAAGACATCAAATATTTCACACACACCTCTAAATGTGTACATTCAATAAAAAATACCATCATTATGATAACTATGAAATCACATTATTGTGTCTCGTGTCATTTTCAGACTACTATCAATGTTTTATACAAGTAAAAGAAAACTTGTGTGGTGACAAGAAAATATTTACTAGTTGCACAAACAGTAAAAAATTGGTGACAGGAAGAGCATTTGGCCACAAAGTTAAAACAAAATAAATTTGTCAAATCATGAAGACAGCACACCCCATATGGTGAGATAAATGCCAGGAGAGAGAGAGAGAGAGAGAGAGAGAGAGAGAGAGAGACAGACAGACAGCACAAGAATCAATGAAATATTTATATTTCTGCTGTTACAGTACACATTGTTAAGGAGAAACTCACATGTCTTCCGGTGGATATCGCCCAATGCAGTAATCTCCTATGCTAAGATTAGGTGTTCCTGCTTTGATTTCAGCGCCATTCTGCAGTTCCTTCTCCAGTTTTTGATAACTGTAAGACACAAGATAAAATATGTACAAAATGAATGGTCTACCAAAGAGATGCTGAGATCTATCTATGTTTATTTTCTGGCAGTTAATCAAGCTCCCCTTAGCAGATACTCATGGCTATAACTTCTGTTGCACAAGAAAAAAGATGGGTGCAAGATGCATTATGGATAGAGGCAGACTTTGTGGTGTCATCAGTGTGCTCCTGTCTTTGTGTTGCCAAACCTAGTAAAATAACAGTGGGGTAAGCAGAACATTTGGCCACTGTATTTCCTTTGATAACCATCACCATCACTTCTTAAAGTAATACTTATTATTGCATTTGCCACTCTTAATGGACAGTACACTGATAAGACTTTCATAATAAACTAACATGAAAATCAATGACAAATGTTCTGTGCACATATTGAAACACATGTTATAGAGGGACCTTGAAAAGTGATGTTACTGCTTGGAGCATAACTTATTACACTTTCTGTCACTGCATTTTGCCCCGTGACCCACCTTATGTGCACACTACTACAGTAGTCGTCATTTCGATTACGGCTGCAATTATATGGTTTCATTTGCTTTCTGAGGTGAGAGCGAGATATGAATAACGAAACAAAACTTTATAGGATGTGTGTTTATTATTAACAGCAAAATACAACAAAAATGTGTACCGATACACTCCAAAATGGTTGAAAATACCATCGGAAGTGTTACACATTTGTAACTGTCAAACTGAGAACCTCCCTCACTCTGCTGCTACATTGCCAGTAAGTGCCATCTTCAGCTGAGGCACTTTCTTTAGTAATGGCAGCCTCTGATGTCCTAATGATGAAATATTTTTTTAATCAAGTAATCTATTTAATAATATAATGGAAGGAAACATTCCACGTGGGAAAAATTATATATAAAAACAAAGATGAGGTGACTTACCGAACAAAAGCGTTGGCAGGTCGATAGACACACAAACAAACACAAACATACACACAAAATTCAAGCTTTCGCAACAAACTGTTGCCTCATCAGGAAAGAGGGAAGGAGAGGGGAAGAGGAAGGAAGTGGGTTTTAAAGGAGAGGGTAAGGAGTCATTCCAATCCCGGGAGCGGAAAGACTTACCTTAGGGGGAAAAAAGGACAGGTATACACTTGCACACACGCACATATCCATCCACACATACAGACACAAGCAGACATATTTAAAGACTAAAGTCTTTAAATATGTCTGCTTGTGTCTGTATGTGTGGATGGATATGTGCGTGTGTGCAAGTGTATACCTGTCCTTTTTTCCCCCTAAGGTAAGTCTTTCCGCTCCCGGGATTGGAATGACTCCTTACCCTCTCCTTTAAAACCCACTTCCTTCCTCTTCCCCTCTCCTTCCCTCTTTCCTGATGAGGCAACAGTTTGTTGCGAAAGCTTGAATTTTGTGTGTATGTTTGTGTTTGTTTGTGTGTCTATCGACCTGCCAGCGCTTCTGTTCGGTAAGTCACCTCATCTTTGTTTTTATATATAATCTATTTAATAATTTTGAATTGTGTTCAAGACCAACTTTATGGAAGATTCACTGCAGCAAAATAAAAATTGTGGTGCCCCAGTGCAGTGCTAGTTCTGTTCGCATGAAAATCATGTTTGTAGTATGGTGATTTAGCCAGGACAACATAGAAAACAAGAGTGGGGAATGCTAAAAACATGCAAAACAAAATCACTATAAAGGGCTACAGTAAAAATTTAACAGGACATTCTTGTATGCATATAAAATGATTTTGTTTGATCAGAGCAGAATAAACCAGAAACCAAATCTTATAAAATGAAAGTTATTAAAATGTTTTAAGAATGTTTAATTAATAATTGCTAATATAGTGTTATCATTTAGATGAAACTAGTTATCTCAATCAAGACATTTTGCCATCATACTTTGCCTGCTTTATGTTGGTTGTTTTCCAACTATTTTTAAAGAAAGTGTCAAGAAGTAAGCTGAACAGTGATCTTGCATCAGACTTTTTGGGATTATTTCATGAAAACTATTTGCACATAACATATTATGCCACTGTGAAAAGGAGGTGTTTCTGACTTCCAACAGATACTGGTAATAATTTCAAAAAACAAAAACTTCAGTCACACAATGGGAGCTGACAGAGTAAATACGTGGGCTGTTCTGACCTTATTTTTTATTGTTGAAACTAACAATGGTATCAGGGCGCTCTGTGTTTGTAGGGATACGTAGCGCAGATGCATGATTTTTTTCGTGACTATGGAAACAAGTGGTTGCTGGCTACTTATTGACTAGAGAACATTTGTAAGTGATAGTTGTCAGATTTTGTGTTGTGGGCAAAATGACTGAAAAATTGGAACAATGTTACTGGATCAAATTTTGTTTTAGAATTGGCAATTCTCACATTTAAACAATTCACATGATTCGACAAGTATTTGGGAATGAAGCAATGGGTACCACACAAATAAAGGAGTGGTACAGCCACTTCAAAGATGGCTGAGCATCAACGAAGAAAGGCAGGCTCTCAAACATCTGTGAATGAGGTTGTTATTGATCAGAAACAGGATTCCATTTATCAAAATGAAAGCATCCATCATTTCCAAGAGTTAAAAAAGCAAAGCAAATCTGCAGAAATGTCAAAGTTGTGCTGTGCTGACCATCTTTTTTGACTCCAATGGTGTGGCCCATCAGAAGTACGGCTCATAAAGCATTAGTGTCAATACAGAGTACTACCAAGAGGTTCTGCCTCATCTTTGCGAAGCAGTAAGGTGCAAATGGCTGGACGGGTGGTCAGTAGGCAGTGGGCACCTTCACCACGATAATGCATCTGCTCATTGTTCTCAGTTCATAGCTTTTCGATCAAACACAACATGGCTGAGGTTTGTCAGCCTCCCTGCTTCCCTGACTTGGCACCAAGTGACTTCTGGCTTTTTCCTAAACTGAAAAAGACTCTGAAAGGGACCATATTTCAGAATAGGGAGACATTACGCAGAATTCAACAGAGCAGCAGCACACAATGGCAAAAGAGGCTTTCCAGTGATGCTTCCAGCAGTGGCAGCAGCACAGGCACCAACTCCATGGGGCTTGAGGGGGCCCGAGCCCCCTTGTAAAATCACAAAATTATGATGGAATTTTCCTTGTTTGACGATAGCTGCCTTTTAAAATACATTCAGTAATGAGTTAAAACAAATAATTATTATGGCAGTAAGCAGGTTAACAAGTGTGAATCACGATAGTGTTACGGTACTGCGGGCACACTTAGAATTTTTCCCAGTGCATGATCCTTCAGGTAAAGTCTGGCGCTGGCTGGCCAGCACTGCGGCCATGGTGACATCAAAAGAACTGGAGCAGAAGCACCTGGAAACCTCCGCCTCGTGTCACCTAGATGCTTCAAGACATTACAGTGCTGCGGTTATATAAAGCCCAACCTGCTGTCGCAGTCATTCAGTGTGGATAGCTTTGTTCAGTGCATGCTGCAAACGTGTTTAGTGTTCCAACTTTAGTGTCCAGTGGACTATTTTATATGACTATATTTTATTCGTTTATTTTAGTCTCTTAGTGTATTGTGAATTAAGTTTGCAATGGATAAAATTGTTACCAAAAAGGCGCGATTGGAAGTTGATGATACTGCAAATCAACCTCCAACAATTACTGTGTTGTCAATTGCTTCGTCATCTCCAGGCGAGAACCGTTCACAGCCAAAACCTAGACAATACGGTAAGGGAAGATCATTTCCGAAGTCTTGGTTGATCAAATATACATGGCTAGAATACGAAGCATCTACTGAAAAAGCTTTTGCAAAACCTGCAAAGAAGCAGATGCCAAAAAACTATTACAATTTTCTTAATTAAAAAGAGAGAGAGAGAGAGAGAGAGAGAGAGAAGATGCATTTACTTCTGTAGGGTTCCCTAACAGGAAAAAGGCTTTGGAAAAATTCCGTCTTCATGAAAACACGTTTATGCATAAAGGTGTTCTGAAACTAAATTCTATCACTAACTGAAGTGTGGCCTCCCAAATGAATGAACAGTTCCCATGATATTCAAAACAAGATCATTGATCTACTAGGAAAGTCTGTGTTGAGAAAGGTATTGGCTTCAATCAAAAAGACTGAACTTTTTTCTATTATGGTTGATGAAACAAGTGATTCTTCGATTCATGAACAAGTGTCATTTTGTACACGTACTGTTGATGACTCCTTAATCATCAATGAAGACTGTATTGGCTTATATGAGACCCCCAACACTGAATCACAAACTCTGTTTAGTATTTTAAAAGTTTTTGTTCGTCTTGATTTGTCAATGGATAAGTTAAGAGGACAGTGCTGCGACTTTGCCTCGAATATGAGAGGTAAGTTCAAAGGGCTAAAAAAGTTAGTTTTGGATATACAACGAAAAGCACGTTATGTTCACTGCACTGCTCACAGTTTAGACTTGGCAGTTGTAGACAGTCTCCACCATCTTACATCTATGAGGGGTAGTATGGCTTTAACCAATGACTTAATAAACACCGTAAGGAAATCCAACAAAAGGATGGGACTTTACAGAAGCATACGACCACGCTGGTCAACGACCCCTGTGCCCGACTCGATGGACTATGTAAACTTCTAGTATCTTGAGAATATTGAAGAACTTTGAAGACCTTCTACAGATATTTGAAACATTTTTTGCAGAGGACAAAACAGAGGCAGGTTACAAATGTGCAGGCTACCTTGAGTCAATGGTACAATTCAAGACTTATTTCTTTTTACGCCTTTATTGCCATGCAATGGATCCCAGTAGCGGATGTTAATGAAAAAATTCAATGCCCTCATCTAATTATTGCTGACCTGGAAAAAATATATGAGGGCTTGATTTGCATATTGAATGGAAAGCATGATAGTTTTGAACACTTTTGGGAATTTTGTTTAAAAGAAAATCCATCACAAGTTGATGATCCTTCGCTTCCTTGGAATTGAAGTATACCAAAGAAATATGAAAACAACAAAGCCAGCTCACAGCACACTTTCAAAACCCCAAAGGAATACTACAAAGCTATTTACATTGAAGTTTGTGAAACTGTTCAATTTGCATTACTGAGTGCTTTGCTTCAACTGGACACACACAGGTCAATGCAGTTGAACAAAGGTGTTTGCTTTTAGTAAACAGAGGTGAAACAAATTTGTAAAAAATCAACTGAGTTTTCCAAAAATGACCTAGACATTGAGAGACTGCGCTGACACTTGAATATGAATATGTTAGCCAATATTGCTAATAAAAAACATCTGGTCTTAAGAAACATGTGTGATGTAAGAAAGTACATTACACAAGAGCCTGCAGTTGGAGAAATGTTATGTGAAGTAGTGAAGTGCATTAAGCTTCTCCAAGTAGCTCAAATCGCGACAAAAACAGCAGAATGGTCATTTAGCGCCCTTAGATGCCTGAAGTCATATCTCCGATCAACAATAGGACAGAAGCAATTGAACAACTTGGCTGTTCTTCATGCCCACCGACATGTTTTGGATGAATCGGATATCTAACCAGTCATCAATGACTTCATATTCAGTAATCCAGTCAGACGGTCAGCATTTGCACCTTTCTAAAGACACTCTAGCCCTAATAATGGCATTTAGGGCAATATTAAAAATCTTTATAAAATAGAGAATTAAATACATACATAATGTTAAATTTTCAGTTTGAAAATATTAGTACTAGTTTATTACTGTATTACTATACTATTGTATTAGCTATTTTCAAATACATAAATATTTTTAAGGTGTAAGACCCAAAAAACCCTCTATTTACATACTTTTTGACTGAAAGTATTTGGCATACTGTATTAACTTTATTAACTGTATTAAAGCATTAACTTTGAGATACTGTTTTTATTTAATGAACCTTGAGCCTTACTCAAAGTGCTATTACTGTTGCGACAGCAATATTTTATGTTTTGTTCTTTTAATGATAGTTTAGGATTTATTTAAATATAATTTCAGTCTTTTCAGAGCTATATATTCACTGCTCTGTAATAGTCTATAAGCATGATTATTACTGTAAATTAAATTATCTTTTTATGAAAATACCGTGTGTGTTTATGTTTTGTTTCTTTTTTGAAAGTCAAAAAATGTGTCAGGCTTGTCGAGTTTCCCAGAGTGTTGAGTTAGCGAGAGTCCAGTTTCCGGGATTCTAATGTTCATCATATGACTCTAAAATGCTTAAAAAAACTTTAAAACTCACTATTTTTCATCTAATATTTAAAAAATTTCCCGGCACAAGACCCCAGTATGCCCCCCCCCCCCCAATATTTTTTATAAGTCGGCGCCCCTGGGCAGCAGCGCTGGGAGTGACGTGTAGAAGCTGAAGGGGACTATTTCAGGGTGACTAGTGACAAAACAGCTGTATCTAAATAAACACTGATTTTATAAATAAAACTCTTGATACTTTCTGGACAGCCCTTGTACAAGTAAAATGTGGTGTAGAGAGGCAAACATACTTTCAAGCAATTTTATGTTCAAATGTTCAAATGTGTGTGAAATCTTATGGGACTTAACTGCTAAGGTCATCAGTCCCTAAGCTTACACACTACTTAACCTAAATTATCCTAAGGACAAACACACACACCCATGCCCGAGGGAGGACTCGAACCTCCGCCGGAACCAGCCGCACAGTCTATGACTGCAGCGCCTTAGACCGCTCGGCTAATCCCTCGCAGCAGCAATTTTATGTTTTAGCCAAAAGTGCCTTTTATGTTACATCAGAAACAATTTTTAGCACATGAAAATTTTGGTTAAGAAGAACAAAATTACCTCTGTCTGATGCAAAACACACACACACACACACACACACACACACACACACACACACACATTGTAATTTGGAACTACATTTACTCACCTTTCTTCCCATTTGGCATTTCTTATGAAGAACTGACTAGGGCTATCAGCAGTAAAGAATGCAATTTCAGTGTTGTCTTGCTCTGAAAGAAATGCCCATTGGGGTTCCAGACTACCCTCCTTTTCATTTTGGCACTGCTGAGCTTCTAAAAACAATCAAGTCATTAGCAGGCAAAAATCATAAAATTTATCTCTATTCTTAACTAATAAGGCTTGTTAAAATATCTCTGACAATTTGCTATCTTTTGGACAAATTCTTTTTTGAGTTACAGCACACACACATCTGTCGAGTACACTATGCCAACTGACTACACAATGCTGGGACTGCAGTTCTACAGCTTGACTACAGAATTGCAGTCTTGGCCTGGCAATGTGTACTGGTCTACTGCGGTATTTATAACTTTTTACTTGATTGTATTTCCTTCCTGTCCTACTATGTCTGAAGAGTGTGTGTGTGTGTGTGTGTGTGTGTGTGTGTGTGTGTGTGTGTGTGTACTGCTGCCTGAAAAAGCATGTCAGGGAATCGTATACACCTGAAGTAGATCAGTTTTTGTTCCAGTATTATGCGTAACTTGGAGCAAACTGGTTTCAGTTACTGTAATACTCGTTTTCTTATTCCCTTTGACATTCAGTACAAGCCCAACCACTGCACTTTCTTCTTTAACTTTCAGTATGAGAATCTTTAACTATTCCTCACTTTCTACCATCAATATGGTATCATCTGGATATCTAAGGTTATTTATATTATCTCAGCTATTTTACACCCATCAGTTCTCTTACTATACTCTGCATATAGACTGCATAAATAAGGTGAAATATACAGCCTTTAATACTCATTCCCCAATCTTGACCCATTTAGTTTGACATATTGATTGCAACACTTTCACCACATTTTTCCAGTGACTTTGCACAAGTTTGCTGGAATTACATCATGTTCATTAAACTTGTTTTTATTGTTATTTTCTATGACCCATTAGACTTCGCTATCTAACATCTTGTTCTGATTCTTAGTTCAGATTTACATCACCATATATTTCAAAGTCCTCCAAAGCAAGTTCCATGTAACTAAAGATTGTGATTTGGCGGAAATGATTGTTTCAAGTGCACAAGAAGTCGGTGGCCTATGCCAAAAAAATAAACAACCAAAGAAATTCAGTGCCAAAACTGAAATCCTTTTACAACAGAGGAGAGAAATGAAAATCCAAACCAATCGTGACATGGTGGCGTATTCCGAACTATGTAAGGCAGTGCGAAGAGAAATGAAAACTGACATACAGAAATTCACTGAAGACACTTTACGAGCAAGCTTGGAGAACAAGACAAGTTTAAAGTCAGCCAAACGCAAACTCACAATAGGTAAAAAGCAGATTATCGCACCCGATGGAAATGAAAGTCGAATCACTGAAAAGGAGGCAGTTTTGAAGTTCATCAGAGACTTTTATAGCAATTTGTATAGCAATCCAGGGGAAAATTTGAGTGTATCTAATTTAAATGATATATCTAGTGTTCCAGATATACTCCCATCGGAAGTCAAGTGTGCTCTAGATAGCATGAAGAAGGGAACAGTGCCAGGTGATGATGAGCTCAGCGTTGACATCCTCAAACTGGCAGGAGAGGTAACAATAAATCACTTGGCAAAAGTATTTACTTCCTGCCTGCACTATGCTTCAATCCCACTATCGTGGAACAAGGCTAAGATTATTTTGATTATTTTGATACACAAGAAAGGAAGTATTCACAATATTAAAAACTACCGTCCTATCAGCTTGCTCTCAATTTTGTACAAAATTTTTACAAAGATCTTGTTAAACCGAATTAGTTCCACCCTAGACTCAGCCCAACCTATAGAACAAGCTGGATTCCGAAGCAATTTTAGCACTATTGACCACATTCTGACCGTTAGTGAAGTGATAAGCAGAGCGAATGAATACCAACTGCCTCTCTGCATTGCCTTTGTTGACTTTGAAAAGGCATTTGACTCCGTTAGCCACGTAGCTGTCCTCCAAGCTTTGAGTGAGCAAGGAGTGGGAGCAGCATACATTGAAGTGCTCAGGAAAATCTACGAGAATTCTTCAGCTTATGTTAACATCGGCGAATCAACTCAAGAATTCCGCATCATGAGTGGTGTCAAGCAAGGCGATCCCATCTCCCCAAAACTGTTTCTCTGCTGTATTGGAAATGGCTATGTCAAAGCTGAGCTGGGAAGGTAAGGGAATTAGAATTAATGGAAGAAGGCTTACCAACTTGAGATTTGCTGATGATATTGCCTTACTGGCCAAAGACTTCGCAGAGCTCCAAAACTTAGTTACAGATCTTGCATCGGAATGTCAGCTGGTTGGCTTGAACATGAACCTTTCCAAAACAAAAGTAATATCCAACAAATGGGTCCCAGCTGGAGATGTGAAAGTCAAGGACAGTCTACTAGAAGAGGTCAGTGAATATGTCTACCTTGGCCAGATTATAAATATGAAGGGAGACATAAGACCAGAAATCTATCGACGCATCAAGCTTGGCTGGCAAGCATTTGGGAAGAATTCAAAAGTATTCAGATCAAAAATGCCAGTAAATCTGAAGAAAGCAGTATTTGATCAATGCATTCTTCCTGTGATGACGTACGGATGCGAGACATGGACACTGAACTCATTCACAAAAGGGAAACTTAGGACAGCACAGAGAGCCATGGAGAGATCAATGCTGGGCTATACAAGAAAGGACAGGAAAAGGGCAGATGACATCCGGTCTGTGACGAAGGTTAATGACATCTTAGAGAGAGTAGGTTCCTTGGAATGGCAATGGGCTGGCCACGTCGCAAGAAGAAAAGACAACAGATGGACGAAGTTAGTACTGGAGTGGAGTCCGAGAGAGCACCGGAGGCCTAGAGGAAGACCACCAGACAGATGGGACAAAGACATCAAGAAGATCGCTGGTAACACCTGGCAGAGAACTGCCCAAGACCGTCCCACTTGGAGAAGACTTCTGAAAGCCTACCTGAATCCACGACTCGAAGAGTCCACATCATCTAATGATTGAATTGGCTGATGATGATGATGATGATGATATTTCAAATATTTTAGGGTAAAAAGAAAATACAATTAAATAAAAAGTCATAAATCCAACTGTACACCATAATTACAGTGCAGTAATTGGCACTCTTCACTGTGTATAAAACCACATAGGTGGTATGACCTACACTTGCAACAATCAGAAGCATCAGTAAAGATTAATCCTTTCAATGTTGAAACTTAATCTATTTTAGTTTAAAGCAATGTAAACTGAAAGACAAACAGTGAGCTTTCATCTTATAACTTCCCTATTTAATGCTGCATTGCAAATTTCAAGCTATATTAATCCAATCTTTGGTTAGGTATGCTGTTTACAAGGTTGAAACATACCTTGTAAATTTCTTGATTCAGTTGGTAAAAATCTTCTGTTTGAAACCAGAATGGGACAATAAGCAAAGTAGTTCTCAAGTTGAAATCTTTAAATGAGGGATAAAAAGTACACAATGTGTACGATTTAGGTCACACTAAATTTAGTCTATATCCAGTATCCATGACATCTGTGTGTTGTGGAATCTCAGAACATTTTCTGAGTTCAAATATAAAGAGGTATCTCAAACAGAATGACCTCTCTCATGCCAACCATCATGGATTCTGAAAACATCAACCACGTGGACCAAGGCAGTCAGGAACGTGCAGTATCTCTTGACTTCTAGAAAGCATTCGACTCAGTAATACACCTAAACTTACTATCAAAATTACAATAGTATGGTGTCTCAAGTGACATGTATGACTGGGTTGAGGTTTCATTGGTGGGAGGACACAATAGGTTTCTTGGATGGAGAATCGTCGACAGATGTAGACGTAACTTCAGGTATGCCCTGGAGAAATGTGCTGGGACTCTTGCTGTTCATGTTGTACATTAATGACCTTGCAGACAATATTTATACTAACCTCGGAGTTTTCACAGATCATCAGTTATCTAAAATAAAGCACTGTCACAGAAAAGTTGAACGAATACCATCAAGTCTTGAGAAGATTCAAAGTGGTGCACAGTTTGGCAACTTGCTTTAAATATCCAGACAGTCAAACTTTACACTTCACAAAAATGTAGTATCCAAAGACTACAAAATCAGTGAGTCATGGGTGGAAGAGGTCAACTAATACAAACACTCAGGTGAACAACTTTGTAGTGATATGAAATGTCATGATCACATAGACTCAGCCATAGGTAAAGCAGGTAACAGACTTCATTTCATTGATAAACACCGGGTAAATGCAATCAGCCTACAGAGGAGAGTGCTTACAAAACACTCCTGTGACCCATCCTAGAATATTGTTACAGTGTGAGAGAATTGTACCAAATAGGACTAACAGGGAATATTGAATATATACAGAGAAGAGCGACATGGGTGGTCACAAGTCTGTGTGACACATGGGAATACATCACAGAGATTCTGGAGAAAATGAAGTGGCAAACATTTGAAGATAGATACAAACTATCCTGCGAAAGGGAAACAATTTTAAGTGATGAATCCAGGAATATATTACAACCTCTTATGTATTGCTCTCACAATAACCACAAAGACAAGATCAAATTAATTACAAAGACAAGATCAAATTAATTACAAAGTCAAGATCAAATTAATTACAGAAATCACACAGGTGCTTAAAAGTATTCCTACTTCCCGTTCCCCATAAATGAATGAAATGGGTAAAAGCCCTAATAATGGCTGTAGGCTTCACAGTGGTTTGTAGAGTATGGATGTGGATGTAGATGAAGAATGAAGTAGCAACTTGCAAGAGAAGATGCAATGTTACTCATTGAATCTCCATATAAGTGCATCTGCATATCGTTCTTTTCCTCTTCAACTTCATGCATCCATTTGCTGGAAATGATGAGCATGTGTCATAGCACACTGCTTCCTAGGTTGGGTAGGAATCTCCCGTACAGTTTATCAGCTGGTACACCTGTGTGTTCTGTTGTGTACTGTGTTGTGCTTGTGCTTCCAGGTGATTTATGTGCAATGATGTCTCTAAACTTTAAAGAAAGCATGCTGAAATTTACAGATGATTGCACACAAAGAGAAGTCATGTGGAACTCCACTTTTAAAATTTATTTGAATAAATATTTCAGTACCCTCAGTACTAAGCATGGGCTTGACTTGATAGAAATAAAAATGTGGTACAAAGCCTATGGTCATATTACTGTACAGAATGTGATAAGTCTTGAAGTAGGAAAACAGAGAAGGAAGTAGGCTACATATTTACAAAAACTGCATATGAAAACTGCTGACAAAACTTCTTACTTTGGAAACTTAATAGTACATAAACTAATGAGTCAGCCACCTAAACAACTGAAAAACATGGCACAGGTGGAGATTCTCAACAAATTACTAGAAACTGATGAGGACACTGATAATGTAAATATACATTTGGAAAACACAACCTCTGCTGTGGTGCATTCTAGGAACAATGATGTTTTTGAATTTTCAGCATTCAAGGACTTTGATCTATAATCGTTACTGAGCAAAGTTGTATAAATTATTATTTTTATAAAATGAAATACAAATGATGTAACGTAAACCAACTAATATTTACATAACCATTACGAACATCCCTGAAATGTTTCACAGTTTCATAAATAATCACTTACCTGCTTTGTTTGTAAATGCGAAATAAATATCTCAAACTTGTATATTTGTTGCCAGATAAGAAAATGTTATTGTCAGCCTGATCACTGCAAAAATTGCAGTGTGTATAATAGTGTGTTGATTAGAGATACAAGTTCTCAGTTTCACAAGCAGAATATAAAGATCTTGCTGCAATATTTTTCTGAATTTTTGTGAACAAAAGTCATTATCATTTCGTATTCTCACTTACAGTAATCCCGTTATTTAGGTACTGTTTTAACCACAGCTAGCTCTGTGTTTTTTCTTTATGTTACCTTTCTTTGCAATAAAGTTTGGGGGTGGATGCATAACAGACTACTTGAATAATGAGGTAACATATGGACATGAAAGCATACTTTTGAACAGTACATTCTGTTTGTTAATTTTTGTGTATATGGTTTTGTACTCATGAGGTTGTGCTTTCTCGTGAGGTTGTACTTGCACACAAGGAAAGAGGCATTGTATGATTATACAAGAGCCTTTTTAGATGATATTACCTATTTCATCATCTTGAAATAACATATGGCCTTCTCCAGAATGAGAACATCTTTACTTGCTATTCTAGTTGGAGAGCATGTTCTAGTCATTCTGGGACATCTTGTCTCTCAGTTACAAATACGATTACAGAGGATCTGAACATAACAAAGAACGTCTGATCACAAAGAGAATTTCTTAATATGTCTCCACTTCGTCTGCTCCAGAAACACTATGTATTGTAGGGAAATCAATGCTGAAAAACAATTTTATCTTAATTTCCTCTTTAGATTGAAATTTCCATCCAGTGTCACATCAACAACAGCTTTCCATCACCAAGATTATCAGAGATGGAGCACTATCTCAGTTGAACAAGAATGAGTAAGAACTGGGAAATCATTAAAGAGGGTGTACCAGCATTCAGTAAATGTGTTTTAAGAAACCACATATAGCTTAAAACAAGTTGGCTGAATGGTATTTGAAAACAGCTCCTGGTTGTATCATATTTGAAACAAACTCCTGCCACAAACAATGTCAGTGTTTTAACCACTGTCCTCTTATTCATCTGTTAGTAACATATCTGTATGTGTACTCACACATTGAAACGAAGTGAGGTCAAACAGTTCCACTTGCTCTAAAACCATTCCCAACATAAGTATTTTCTTCCTTTTCACACAGCTTGCACGTATACTACATGTACTTAAAATTTCTAAATTCTTTGTTAAGCTGCAATTTTATAAATCTTATTGTTGAGAATATAATGTACATGAGGCTGATGATAACACTATTGACATTTTGTATAGAAACATTTTCTTTAAGGCAATATTCATAACTGAAAATTCATAAGTACCATGTGCACTTAAAGATCTGATGCCCCTAATTATTGTTTGTTTAAGGAATTCAAATGCTGGGCTGGTCCCCAAATTCCACATCAGAGAATATGATAAAAAAACAGTTAATGCTTAACTAGTATTGTATAACTTTGTAACATAATTGGTATTGTGGAGTCTGTCAGACTTTAGAAGTTTGCTGTTGATTTATACAATACTGTCTTTACTTATTAATTGTTTATTAACAGCAACTAGTTACAACTTGTATTTTCAAACATATGAAAGCAAAATAATTATTAATAGGAAAATACTGAAAATATGCAAGTTATGTTCTGAAAAAGTGGACTTTCCTACTTTTCTCAAAATCAACAAATAAAACCTCTTGTTATTAATTCTACACTACGCCACTGTTTCTTAAAAGACCAAGAATCAGGAATAGAAACAAAATTGCTGGAAAATTTCTACGATGAATTTACATTTTTATGTTAGCTTCCACAATTTTTGGAGATCACAGTACAGGCATCATATGGGTACTGGTTCCTGGTGTCTGTCATATACACCATTTTTAATCTATATTTTGCTGATTTTCTTGACAGGTGCATCTGAAATCTATTCTGACCACGGAAAGGCACAAGAATTTTATCAATACGCATAGCACTGCCTGGAGAGTAATACTGCTGACAGTTCACAATCAATCTTTTAAAAAAGTTTGACATTGCAGCAGTTACACCTTTTTTCCTTTGTGCTCTGAAGAGCTGTTGATACAAACAAAAATGTTTTCATATAATGCTGTGAAAAATAATATGTCTGGTTCCACTAAGTGAGAAGAGATGATCTGTGGATTGATCGCAATATTTGGAAGTTGCTATGAATACAAGGAACATCAATATCATGTGCAAAAGATATGTTTTTTTTTAGATAACTTTTGTTTTACCAATTTTATCTTTTGACCACTGTAGAATCTCATCCAAAACATCATGATTAAAAAGGAGACCCCATACTTTTTTCACATCTGATTCCAACCAAATCATTTCTTCCAAAGACATTTTGAAGTTTGGTTTATTTACTCTCAGAACTCATTGGGTATAATCAGTCTGTTCAGGCTGTTTTGAATTATGAGATAGACCTGACGGAGGTTCCATATTGTACGTATTAATTATGAGGCACTGTCATTAACAACCATACTATATTGCACAATAATTATCACAATAGACATGAAATGTTAGTAAATACATCCGATAAATAAGAATCCTGCAACTGGTATCATACTCTGAGAGCCGTCACATCAACTTTACTATAAATTTGTGCATTTACTGAAGGTCAGAAGTGCTACTGGCACCCCATCTTCACAGCAAGTAGCCAGCACCACAGCTTAAAGGGACATGGAGGGAAAATGCACAACGACCCCGGAAAGGGCAGGGATGTCCACCAGAAAGCTTGACAGCCATCTCACAGATGTATGATACCAATTAAGGGATAAAATATGAAAACACATGGCACAAAGTTTAGACGATTCACAGACAGATAGTGTACAAGACTGCCCTCCCTTTAGGTATTTTGATGACTGAGGTGTCAGGAAAGACACCCAGCTGCAAGGTTAAATAATAAAATAAGATTTACCAAATCCCAAACAAGCAGATCCCATACTAGATGGGATATAAGTGGCAGCCAAATGAAAATGAAACATCTACATCTACATCTACATTTATACTCCGCAAGCCACCCAACGGTCCGCAAGCCACCCAACGGTGTGTGGCGGAGGGCACTTTACGTGCCACGGTCATTACCTCCCTTTTCTGTTCCAGTCGCGTATGGTTCGCGGGAAGAACGACTGTCTGAAAGCCTCCGTACGCGCTTGAATCTCTCTAATTTTACATTCATGATCTCCTCAGGAGATATAAGTAGGGGGAAGCAATATATTCGATACCTCATCCAGAAATGCACCCTCTCGAAACCTGGACAGCAAGCTACACCGTGATGCAGAGCGCCTCTCTTGCAGAGTCTGCCACTTGAGTTTGCTAAACATCTCCATAACGCTATCACGGTTACCAAATACCCTGTGACGAAACGTGCCGCTCTTCTTTGGATCTTCTCTATCTCCTCCATCAACCCAATCTGGTACTGTGGAAAAAAGAGTAAACTGCTTATTATTTAAAAAGTAATCACCATAACGTTAACACATTAATCCCACAGAGAGAAAAGACAGTCAGTGCCCTCATGGAGAAATGTTTGTGGTTGTCTACAGGTCTATGTTTGTACCCACGCATGCACCTCTTTGTCTGTAGCCAACCAACAGCCACAATATTCTCTTCAGGGCTCCAAAAATATGGAAATTGCATGGGGAGATATCGGGACTGTATGAAAGACATGTAAGGTTTTCAGGTTTTCCCAGGGAAACTTCTGCAGCGTAGTCAAAACAACAGGCATGCAGGTTCCAGGAAAGTCATGATGACCTTTTCCTTTGATTGCAAGGGCCCGCTGATCATTGACTTTCTGGAACTCAGCACGACAATTAACACACTGCAGTATGTGGACTCTTTGCAAAAACAGAAGCACGCCATTTAGTCAAAACACCCAAGAATGTTGACAGACAGCATCGTTCTGCTGCAGAATAGTGTCCACTCACATGCTGCCAAAGTTGTTTCAAGTACATTACAGATGTTTCGCTAGGAAGCCCTAACACATCCTCTATAGAATCCCAATCACTCCCCATGCCATTTCCTTTTTGAGCCCTGAAGACAGACGATTTGCTTCACATGAAGAGGTGCACGCCTCATCACAACCACGGTTCCACAATCAACTGCAAACATTTTTCCATAAACGCACTCACAGTTTTGTCTCACAGTGGGATAAATGTATGAACAGTTATGGGATTACCTTTGAAATTGTAAACAGATCCCTTATTTTTTCCATCTGTCCCTTCTAAAAGGCATAGTGAAAAGAAGTAGTGTACCTAAACTTCCTGGCAGATTAAAACTGCGTGCTGGACCGAGAATCGAACTCGGGTCCTTTGCCTTTCACGGGTGAGTGATTTACCATCTGAGCTATCCAAGCATGACTCACAACCCGTCCCACAGCTCGCCAGCACCTCATCTTATAACATCCAAACTTCACAGAAGCTCTCCTGCAGACCTTGCAGAACTAGCACTCCTGGAAAAAAGACATTGTGGAGACATGGCTTAGGCACAGCCTGGGGACTGTTTGCAGAATGAAAAGAACGAGGTACTGGCGGAATTAAAACTGTGGAGACGGGTCGTGAATCATGCTTGGGTAGCTCAGATGGTAGAGCACTTGCATGCAAAAGGCAAAAGGCAAATGTCCCAAGTTCGAATCTCGGTCCGTCACAAAGTTTTAATCTGCCAGGAAGTTTCATATTAGCACACACTCCACTGTAGAGTGAAAATTTCATTCTGGAAACATCCCACAGGCTATGGCTAAGCCATGTCTCTGCAATAGTCTTTCTTCCAGGAGTGCTAGTTCTGCAAGGTCTGCAGGAGAGCTTCTGTGAAGTTTGGAAGATAGAAGACAAGGTACTGGTGGAATTTAAGCTGTGGGGATGGGTCATAAGTCATGCTTGGGTAGCTAAGATGGTAGAGCACTTGCCAGTGAAAGGCAAAGGTCCCAAGTTCCAAATCTCAGCCCTGCATACAGTTTTAATTTGTCAGGAAATTTCATATCAGTGCACACTTTGCTGCAGAGAGAAAATTTCATTCTGGAGTACACCTAAACTTTGTAATATGTTAGTCAATGAAATATACAAAACATAAAATCTGAGTTTCTATAAAAAGCTTGACAAGCTTTGCTAGAAAACAGGAAGAAAACAGTGATTCTAAAAATCTGCTCCAGGAAACAGAACTTGGTATTATAGCTTCAATAAAATAACTTTGTGGCTGACAGACTGCAGAGACAGAGGACAATGTTGCTGGCATGCAGCCAGCCATGTTAGACAAACTCTGCATGTACCTACAAAACAGGCAACACAGGTAGCATGTGATGCTTGAGAGAGAAGTAAGATTGGCTGGTGGCGGGCCTCTACAAATTGACTAACTCAAATTTCTATCACAAAGCTGTTTTAATTGAAGTGTAATATGATTTTGAGTTAAATGAAATCACTTCACTGCCAAGTGTATACATTACTCACATTTTTTATGTCTTGACTGAGTATGTAATATCTTCGTATTTTATGATTTTATAGAACCCTTCCTACAGGACTCTTTTAAACAGATGCAGTGGACAACAGCACAATCAGCCACTGCTGAGCTACAGTAGAGTACAGTTAAATGGATGAAGTCTTGCATAATGTCCATCTGGTCAGTTAACTTTGAGTAATACAAGAGTATAGTTACACAATATTAGCAGCCTATATTCAGAAAGATTTCCTTCCCTCCCCCTCCAAACCCTTAGGCAAAATACTTTTTTCAGCCTCTGTACGTTATTAACTGGTTCTGTGATATAATGGAACTTGTCATCTGCAAGCTGATCATCAGGAAAATATGCCAAGACAATCAATGTGATCTGATTAAACATTAACTTTGACAGTATCAAGCTGATTATTTAAATTTATTTAAGCATCTATTGGTTCACCTAATAGATAAGAAATGGAAATGACAATCAAGGCAATTACTGTTACAACACAGGGAGGTAAGCTAACAATTAAAGAAAAATACATGTGCATTTTACTGCTTTAAATATGTTGTACTTACATAAATGAAATTTGAATAAAAAATGCTTACCTGAACAGTATTCCGGCAAAACCAACCCAGCTTCTTCACATAATGTATACAACCTTGACATATGATGTGGATTTTCTACACCAAGGTCATTTTCTAATATCTTTTGCCTCAATGAAAGAACTAC
This sequence comes from Schistocerca americana, assembly GCF_021461395.2. Classification (NCBI taxonomy): domain Eukaryota; kingdom Metazoa; phylum Arthropoda; class Insecta; order Orthoptera; family Acrididae; genus Schistocerca; species Schistocerca americana. The sequence goes on from NC_060120.1 coordinate 624,045,529, forward strand.
AGCAGTTGTCTTCAAAGCAGGAAGTAGTTGATGGCATTCAATAGGATCAAGCCATAAGGTAGCAGAAAGGCTCAATAGTATCTGCAATTCACATTTTATCATAAATACAGAGGAGGGAGATAAAAGTGTGAGTTTTTTCTCATGTGCTTCTGTACAGGCAGTCAACACAGCCGTTGTGTATAAACATACATGATCTTGCTTATTTATACTCTTTAGGTACACCAAAATTAAGTTACAACACATGGCTTGGAATTAACTTCATCACACACAGAGTTGTTTATAGAATAGAAAACTAACTGTATGAGAGGACAGTTATCTCCTAGCTAAATAAAGGATGCAGTGAGTAGCATACAGTCTGCTCACAAGAAAAAGAGCAAATTCTGACAGGGGTGCAGAGAGTGAAAGAAGCAAGCTCTGATCACTGAATCCCAGCACACAGGCTGTGGAGGGGATTGGAACAGCACAGGGAGAGGGGGAGGGGGAGGGAGGGGGGGGGGGGGGGGGGACTGAGCTAATGTCACGCAGTGCTGGCAACACAGTTGTGTTCACACATAATTTGTTCCCAAGTGGCAGTGTAAGTGCCCTCTATTAGCCACCCACTGAAACAGCTATCAACTGCTAGGTATTGCACGTCTACAAATTGAGACATGGGTGTAAAATCATTTTGCAGGATTCAGGAATGCAGAATTGACAGTTTCATGTTCAATGATGGTCCTGTTGCTACAAATTCCTGTTCAGTTCTCATAGACAACTTGAAATTAAAAAGAACCAGTAGTAAAATTTGCACTCTGGACAATAAAGAAAGAATGAGTGAGATCTGGAACATTTATCCACATATGTAACGCTGAACTGTATGTACACATAAATCACTCAGAATAAGTCTCATTACATTTCTCATCTTTGCATATGGTTATTGTTGCTACTGTCTGATTCAGCAGTATTAATACTGATTTTGTCTATTCAGAGTTAAATGATACCATTGCGCCTCCCATAATCTTCTTCCAGTTGTTGGACCTTCCTTAAGTACCCCACCTAGTCATCAGCAGTAACTGACAGAAGTAATTCCTTGCAATCTTAAATAGATTGTCTTTGGACATGTTGCCTGAAATGTTGTGATCCCTAAACAGCCGTTTTACTTTTGTCCATGCCAGTTTTTCAGCACTCAAATCACAATTAGAGAGTGTCAAGCAGATAACTATGTGGCCTTTCTCTTTTGCCGTTTTGTCGATCATATATGATTTTTAGCAGGTCTATGTTCTTGAATTAAAGGAAACAGAGCCTGCTACCTCATGCTCTCATTACAGGCAACACACCTCTTTTGCAATCATTCGAACATCCTTCCTGTGTTATCATACCTTGTGGGGTCTTTTTCCCATCTGTCGGTTATGGTATGCATCACTGTCGATCACAATGACTGACACTGTAGAAAGACTTGGAGACCCATAATTGCAAATCACTTTTCAAAGTTTTCAGAATTGATTTGACCATAGTAATGTCCTTTTGCAGATTTAACCCAGGATTTTAGTCGGGTCTCCCTGACAAACCCCTTCCTCACTCCACCACTTCCAACAATAAATCAACAAAAATAATCGATTTTTTGAAAATATAATGTAATTATATAGATAAAAAATATACTCATAGCAGGAGAACACACATGGGTATTAAAGCCCGAAAGCTTTCGGAGGGGTGGAGGGAGGGTGTTTCCTGATCCTATGGAGGAGGGCTTTGAAAGGCAGCTACTTCCTGACTTTTCTGTGTGCCTGTATGATCCTCACAATCAAATAAAAATAAAGCGATGGTCACATCTGGAATGATGAGAGTTATGCAAGAATACATAATAATTGTAAACAAAATACATTTTCATGAGAAAATGATGCTGTATCAGCAACAGCTGCATATAGAAAATGAAAGACAATCTCTCACAAAGATCTGCAATAATAAATGAAGAAAATTTGAATCCATGTCCCAATTTACTATTTGACTTTTTAATGACAAATTTATTTACACACAAAGCAGGTGGTCTGTGTCTTTAGTATGCAGTATGCTGATGTGACTCACAAGTTACTTTTGACATTGTTCTGTGGACTACATTCTTTGAAATTTTGAAGGTGGCAGGGACAAAATACTGGGAGCAAAACGTTATTTAGAACTTGTACAGAGAGAAGACAGCATTTAGGAGAGTTGAAGGACATATAAGGTAAACAGTGGTTGAGAAGAGAGATAGACAAGGTTGTAACCTATCCCCAATATTAGTCAATCTGTATACCCAGTATGCAGTAAAAGAATCCAAGGAGAAATTTGGAAAGGTAAGGACTTAGAAAAACAGCTGAATAGAGTGGATGGAGTTTTGAAAAGAGATTATAAGACGAATATTAACGAAAGTAAGACAAATGTTATGGAATGAAGTCAAATTAAATCAGGGAATGCTGAAGGAAGTAGGTTAAAAAATGAAACACTAATTGTAGTAGCTGAGTTTTGCTATTTGGGCAGTAAAATAACTAATGGAAGGCAAAATAGAGAGGATATAAAATGTAGACTAGCAATTATTAAACAATAGAAATCAAACAATTTACAAGCTAAGCTGCAACCTCTGTGCTGCATTCTATGTAGTCATGACAACCAACAAGCTGTCTGTCCGCATGAATGGCCACCAACAAACTGTGGCCAAGAAACAAGTGGACCACCCTGTTGCTGAACACGCTACCAAACATGATATCCCTCATCTTAATGACTGCTTCACAGCCTGTGCCATATGGATCCGTCCCACCAACACCAGCTTTTCTGAATTGCGCAAGTGGTAACTTTCCCTGCAATACATCCTACATTCCCGTAACCTTCCTGGCCTCAATCTCCATTAGTCACTGTCCTCATCCATCCAGCCCCCTCCCTGTTCCCATTCCAGCACTATACAGCCGTCATTTCACTGCCACACTGTCTTTTAATTTCTTTTATTTCTCTCCTTTCCGCTACTCCCCCCCCCCTCCCCCCCCCCCCCCCCCCACACACACACACACTCACCTTCTCTCCTACCCTCCGTCTAAACTGAAACACAGGACTGTCCGCCACTCCCACCATACTATCCCTCCCCCTTCCCACCCCAGCCTCCTCCTTACCCCCACCCAGTCGCCACTCCCATCATGCACTGGTGCTGCTGTTCGCAGTGGGGTCTCAGCTCTCTGAGACTGCAGGCGTGTGTGCAAATTGCGTTTGTGTGTGTGTGTGTGTGTGTGTGTGTGTGTGTGTGTGTGTGTGTGTGTGTGTGTGTGTCTACTGCTGACAATTGCCTTAATGGCCAAAAGCTTTATTTGTGTGAATCTTTTTGTTGTGCCTATCGCGACTCAGCATCTCCGCTATATGGTGAGTAGCAACTTTCCTTCTCTGGTATTGTAGACTAGCAATGTTAAGAAAAGTGCATCCGTAGAAGAGAAATTTGTTAGCACTGAAATAAAATTAAGTATTTTCTGAAGATATTTGTCTGGTGTACAGACATACGGAAGTGAAATGTGGGCGGTATGTAGTTGACACAAGAAGACAATAGAACCTTCTGAAATGCGGTTCTATAAAAGAATACTGAAGATTAGATGGGCAGATCAAATAACTACTAAGGAGGTACAAAATAAATTGGGGGAAAATAAATTTATCACACAACTTGATTAAAAGAAAGGACTGACTAATAGGACACATCATTAGGTATTAAGGAACAGTAAATTTTGTACTGGAGGGAAGTGTGTGTGTGTGGGGGGGGGGGGGGGGGGGCGTGTTAGGAGGAGACCTAGGTATGAATACTGTAAGCAGATTCAGATGGTTATAGATTGTAGTAATTATTTTGAGATGTACAGGCTTGTACAGACTAGACTAGCATGAAGAGGTGTATCAAAGAAGTCTTCAGTGTGATGACCACATGAACAACGTTACTGAAGAAGAGTAGGTGAAATGTATCAGCTACAGAAATGAAACATACCATTCACATATTTTGCATATACTGTATATTGTATTTTCTTGTACTGACCTTCCCTATCATGAACTTTCCTTGTTCTTCATTGTCATCTACACTGTTTAACCATTCATACACCTTCATGCTAGCTGCATGGCTCCAGTTCCAGTCAAGATCACAAGGAACTAAATGACACAAAAATACATCAACAGCTTGAGGTGGGATGTGTCTGAATTCTTCTGGAATGTGAAGCAACCTAAACACCTAAAAACAAAAAAAGAAATTGGAGAATTTGTGGTATATTGTTAACATGCACATCACGAAAAACCTCAACAACACCAATACAAAAAACATGTAATATTTTAAATACACATTACAACATTCAAATGTATTAATATACAATTCCTTCCATAAATATGCGGAAGCATTCATAAGGAATAACACACCAATTAAAATAGAGTCCTGTGCATTCCTGCTATTAGCATATCTTTGTGGTCTACACAATGGAATACACAGCTGGGACAATTTTACCCCTAACGTATATTTCACAAAGTTGTATGTCTCTCTACATGCACTGACTATTATGCGCACACACAGGCACAAAAATACACACACTTCTTACTCTAGCCATAATATTACAATTAGCTATGAAGTTACAATTACCACCTCAGAAAATATAAAATAACATGATTAATTTTTTGTTTCTTTGCATGTACATATCTCTAGTTTGATATGCATTGAAATTCCTGTACCATAGTATGTTGCTAGAACATGTAAACAAAATGATGGCGCCCACAGACAAAGTGCAGGGTCATGCAGTAATTCAGTTCCTGCATTTGAAGGGCAAAACTGCTGCAACAATCCATGCTGACTGGATAGAAGTGTATGGCAACAGTGAACCATCATATGACATAACATGTAGGTATGCCGATGTTTCCCGTATGGTCAAACAACTCTAAATGATGATGAGTAAAATGGCACACCATTTCTAAGTGAAAAAATGGGAAAGACTAGAGATGAGGAGATCATGGTGCTCAAAGACTGATGTATCACAAATTGAAGTGATATTGGAAAAGTGAAAAGTAGTTATTGATTTGTTTTTAACATCTTGCATGACTTTTTGAACAGGACGAAGGTCAGCACACGCTGGATTCCACAACTGCTCACAACGGCCACAATGATTCAAAAAGTGCGCCAAAATGATGCAGCAGCAGAAATACTGCAGCTATGTTAGTCTAATCCAGATGGTTTCTTCAGCTACCAAGTACCATGGATGAGTGGTTGCATCATTATGATCTTGAGAAAAAGGACAAAGCGAGCAGCGGAAACATGTAGAATTACGCTACTGAAAGAGGTGAAGCCCTGACCATCATTGGGAAAGATGATGCTGAGTATTTTTTTGGAACTGCATGTTGCGGGACTAACATATGTTTGCAAGGGGAAAATCATCACAGGAGGAGCATGCTACTGAAATATCCGGATGGGCTTTCAGAGCGCAATCAAGACGAAGCATTAACAGGAAGTGTTTTTGCTCCATGATAACATCCCAGCCCATTCCGCATGAACACATTTACACGCGCGGCTTCTGTGAGCTATCAAATTATGCCTCACGCCCATAATCTCTTGACACAATGCCCAGTGACTTTTCCTACTTTCCATGTATGAAGAAATCATACTGTGGCAGACACTTTCAGAATGAGAACAAGCTTATTTTAGTGGTGGGATGTTTTCTGAACAGTCAATATGTAGATTTATACAAACAGGGTCTCTGCCAAGTCATCAATCATTGGGAAAAATGTGTCACACTGAAGGGCGAATACATTGATTTAGGTAACAAAATTTTATACAATTTTATATCAAAAAATTTGTAAAGCAGAGTTCAAATTCTCTTAATCCCTCCTGACAGCTATAACTGATCTCTTAATCCATTTATCCATTAGTTAGCTTGTCTTCACTCTCATCACTGTTCTCTGAGTGTTCCTCTCCAACAGTGCTTTACTAAATTTTTGAGAATTTATTTTTCGTTTAAATGCATTTTGCTTTCACTAAAACTCATAAGAAGAAATATATGCAAGTTATTATTGAGGTCAATACTTTCTCATGACTTCAAAACAGGGGAAAATACAGGGACAATGAAATCTTAGACATAAAAGCAAAATACAATGTAATCATTAATGTAATATTAAGTGTATTGGTTACCTTACAAGCTTCGTACTGGCCATTATCCAAAAATTTTACTTTAACATCTGTGGGATTTTTGTGAGCATCATACTTCAGAATAGAAAGTACCTGCACTCGTTTATATAAATTTTTATCTGCTTCTATGGCACAGATGTCGTTCACCTGTGGAATTCCATGAGACAACCTGCAAAAGGAAAGATTAGTATTGGAAATAATTTTGGAAGACTGAGGAAACTTCCAACTTAGTTTTCTCAAAATATATATCCCACTGATAGAAACAGAAAAAATTAAAAGACACACAGCACTAAACTTTCAAAATGGCCAAGCTGAAAGAGTTAACAATGCTGCTCAATCAGTGAATTCTATACTCTGATTGATAAAAAAAGTTAAGCATCCAGATGGGCTGGAGCAAACAAAATGAAACTTCATGGCGTGAGAGGGTATACAATGCCATTTAAGTGATAAGAAAATTGAGTAAAATGGTAGTATGAGCCCACTTATCAATATGATCTTGCACCCCTCTGGCCTGGACACAAGCATTGATTCAGTTGGGACAGCTAAAGGCTGTTAAAATCATTGTATCCTCTCCTGGTGCAAGCTGGCTCACATCTGTTGTAACTGGTACTTGATGTCTTTGCCATTGGCACTGGGACTGAGTTGAAGTCTTAACTAGTCTCGCACATGTTCAATCGGTGACAGATCTTGGCATCTTGCTGGGGATGAGAGTATCACAATGTCATATTGACAGTTCAGAGAGACATGGCACGCATGGACAAGCATTGTCCTATTCAAAAATGTCAGTACAATACTGTCACACGAGAGGGTAACATGAGGATGCAGGTTGTCTGTGACATACAATTGTGCCACCAGAGTGTCTCAGTCACTATCAACCATGACCTGAAGTCATACAAGATGCCTCCCCAAACTACACCAGGGGTAACACCATCGTACTTCTCCAAAATATTGGAAGAAGGTTACCTCTCCACCAGTCACCACCACACTCGCCAACAATGGTCATCCAGGCTAGAGCAGGACTAAAATTCGTCATCATTCAATAGGGAACCATTTGCCAGCTGCTTCTTGGTCAAGATACCATTCAAAACATATTAATTTGTGATGTGGTGTCAACAGCAGCCAATGCATGGGATGGTGATTTCCTCATCTGGGCACTGCCAGTCACCAACCAATGGTGAGGTGTGACAAAGAATGTCACACAGAGTCCACTACAAGGGTCGCACAGATGAGAAGTGGTTATGATGTGTCTTGTGCATTATGTGGCAATCTTCCCTTGTGGTGATCACACAGGGCCAACTAGAACCTTGACGAGTATGCTTGCCTTCACATTTCCATTCTATCCAACACTGGGCCATTGTCACATCTGAATAACCAAAAAATCTGGGTAGTGGCAATTCAGCCTGCTGGCCAAATGGAAACTCACAATCAGGTCCTTTTCAAACTCTTAACAAGTGCTGATAATGCGGTGTTATATGAATACACGGCATGTCTATGTTCTTCACAGTGAACAGTCAATGTCTGACACTGTTTGCATCTCCTATCTTACCATGTATAATAACAATACTGAACATGAATAACACCAATGCTCTCTGGTAGCTGTTCTAGCTGTCGCAGAGAATTGCAGAGTTTGTAGGTGTTACAGTCACATCTGACCACTTGTTCTGGTGGCTTTGTTTTTTTTCTCTCTTTCTTTCTTTCTTCTTTTTTTTTTTTTTTTTTTTTGAGGGGGGGTTTATACTATTCATAGGTTCATTTCCTATTTTCTTCTTTAACAGCAATTCAGACTATTGACCTGTTGCTATAACTCATTAAGAAAATTTTAACATTTTCTTTGCAACATATCTTACAAGAAAAATTTTTCATTGGTGGTTGAAACAGCACATGGAAAGGTGGTCAGAATAACACTCCTCAGAAAAAAATACGCCAGAAGAAAACTCTTGCACAGAAAAAGACCATAATTGGAACTCTTCTCTCAGGAGAGTTAATCTGGAGTTGGAACGGCTGTGTTTGCCATGTGCAGAGTCACATGTTGACATGCTTCCCCTTGATTTTGTCAGTAGATGGGATCATACAAACTATGGCCTCCACCTCAACTGGAAGGGGATGAGTAAACAGGCTGGGCTAATAGCAGAAAATTTAGGGGTGGGAGGTGGACAGGGAGGGGGGGAGGGAGGGAGGGGAAGAAGAGGTGCTGTCACGAGCAGTAAAATACAGCAAAGTACCAGAGGTTCTAAGTGTCAGAACAGGACATTTTTATGATAGGAAGGAGAGAAAGAAATGAAGTTTTCAGAGTGGTTACTACTGAAACAAATGTCCAGTTTCAGAAAGAAATTAAACAACAAGTTCTGGCACACTGCATCAGCACAAACAGCTGTTGGTTAGAAATTTTCAGCAATCATCCAACTGTGTCCCAATGAATGTGAAATTTCTATCCTCAGATAGACAAAGAAATCTCATATCGGTGCTGTTCCAATAGTTACTAAAGGATGATGGTGATATACCATACTTCTCATTGCCTATGCTTGAATGGGAAGACTAAGGACAAATGAGGAAATGTAAGGGGTTCCGTCAGCACAAAAAGGCAAATACTTTTGGTTACTGAACCTTTATGGCATAATTACAGCACTAGGTGAAATTCAGAGTTCAGACGGAAAGTTTTACAGGAATTTAAATACAGTCTCCCAGTTCATCTAGTAAAAATACATGAAAAAATGAAATCAACTTGTTTTATCAGAATATTCAGGAATGGGAGTGGGAAGTTGTTAACTTGTTTGAACACCTTTGTTAGTTTCATGATTAAAGGGACCAAACCATGTGGTAATCAGTCATTTCTACCTGGAACAGGCAAGTAAACAAAACTACACACCAAAGAAGGATGGTGTGTGTAAAACCCGAGGAAAGATAACCCCGGGGTCTACCAAAGGTCAATAAAACCTAGAGAATGGAACACAGAAGAAGAAAAGGGGGAAAGGAGGAAAGGTGGGTGAAGTGCCCCATCCAGGAAGCAGCCGGAGGCCCTCAAAGGCATTCCGTGTACCAAATCCTTAGACCCCGACAGCATAATACTAATTGAAGGTCTGCTGCCAGAACACTGATCCCAAGAGGCAGCTTGCCAGTAGTCCGTTTGGCCAGTCTGTCAGTGAGTTTATTCCCCCAGGATCCCAATGGGACCCAGGGTCCACACAAAGACCACCAAGCACCCACAATGTTTGATGGCAAAAAGAGAGTCCTGGACAGTCAGGGACAAGGGATGGCGAGGGTAACACTAGTCAAGAGATTTTAAACTGCTCAAAGAATCACTACACATGATGAAGGACTAACCGGTGCAGGGATGGATATGCTCAAGAGCATGAGATATGGGTACCAATGCTGCAGTGAAAACACTGCAGCAATATGGCAAGGAGCGGCGTACATTACATCCCATATGACCATAACCAAAGCCAGTGTGACCGGCAACCATCAAGCCATGAGCATAGTCTACTGCTGAAAATCAAAATGTGCCAAGAATGGAGAAGAACTGGCAGCAGAGGGCTTCAAGTGGAGCCAAGTCTTTCAAACCATGTGATATGTCAAGACAGAGCTGTGGATGGGGGATTTAGCACAGAGGTGTATGCGAGTGGGCCTGGATAAGAGGTTGTAGAGGGGAGAGCTGGAGTTCCAAAAAAATGGGACTGGATGAGGATGGCAATTGTAACCCCACATCTAGGGCACTGTTGCAGGAGGTGGATATCTATATCTGGAAAGAGAAGGCATTAATTTGGGTGCTCTGGGGAGCAGCAGATGTGCAAAGCATATGCGATCAACTGTTGTTGGCACAAAACCCGCAATAGTGGAAACCCTGGCTCTGCTTGGAAGCTAATCATGAAGGTAATCCGAAAGGCCAGTCATACCCCAAAATGGTGTATTGGGTCCAACATCTGCAACGTTGAAGGTGATGCTGAACTATATGCAAGGCTCGCATGATCCAGTCAGGACTGCACCAAAGCTTGTAAAGCTGTAGCAGAGTAGAGCAGTCGATGCCCCAGTTGGTATTGTTGAGGCATCAAAGGGCACTGAGGTGTGTCCAACGTGTCTGCTTTAATGGACAAAGATGGGGAAGACATGTCAACTAGGCATCAAAGACCAGATCCAAAAAGCAAAGCGAATCCATCACTCTGAGGTATGGCCATGAAAGTACAGATCCGGTTGGTATGCGCAGTATGGCGATGACAGAAATGCATAACGTAGGTCTTGGCAGCTGAAAATTGAAAGCTCTGTGTCGGAGCCCAAGATTTTGCTTGGTGTATTGCTCCCTGCAGTCTGCATTCAGCGACACCCATTGCAGACGAACAGAAATAAATGCTAAAGTCATCAGCATACAAAAAGTGGAACACTGTAGGTTGCACAGCAACCATTGATAGCCACTAAAAAGAGAGGGATGCTCAAAACAGAACCCCATTCTCCTATAGATGGGAGATGCTACAGGAGCTGCTAAACTGTACCTGAAAAGTGCGACACAAAAGCAAGTTCTGGATAAAAATCAGGAACGGACCACAAAGGCCCCACTCATGTAAGGTGGAAAGGATGTGATAGTGTCATGTGGTACTGTAAGCTTTATGCTGGTCAAAGAAGACGGCAACAATGTGTTGATGCTGGGCAAAAGCCATTCAAGAAGACTGGAATAAAGGCACTTTCTCGCAACTGGGAACGGAATTCCCCCTCAAAACAGAAATGGTTGAAAACGGCAAGTATATGACATTGGCTAGCCACTGACAAGTGTTGAAATATTTGGTTGTGTACCCCGTCCAGTCCAGGAGCCACATCGCGGCAGTGCACACGGACATCAAATGGGCTGCAGACAGACAACAAATGGGCTTGAATCGTTCATTGGGCCAAGTAGTGTCCATCACTAGTAATGCGGAGTGACAACCATGAATGTACGGTTGGACCCATATTGAGAGGGAGGTGGGCGACACCCCTTGGGATGTCAGTGGACAGGGGGGCACTCATCACAGGGCTTACCATTTTCTTTCACTCCTTTGGAGGGTGAGAGGTGGTGTGGCTGAGAAGAGATCAAGCCACAAAAATATCAGGATCCAATGAGAACGACAAGCCACAAAAATATCAGGATCCAATGAGAACGAGTGACCTTGAGCCCACAGAGTGTGGGTCCCACTTCTGACTCAAAGTACCAGGCTTCTTGTCCTGTAGATGCCATGGATAGGGGCTCCGAGAGGAAGTCCCACCCCAGTGTGTACCAGAGAAGGAGCACGTCTGTACAAGGAGAGAATGGGAACTGCCAGGGAGGAGCAAAGGGAAGGGGGGCATGATGGAGGCAAAGAGGGAGGAGGAGGAGGAGGAGGAAAGGACACAACAGAAGCAAAGGTATGCTTTAAAGCTGCTAGGTGGAGACAGTAGAATTTTTGTCAAGTGTGGCTCCACCTGAGACTGCAGTCATGTGTGTGTGTTGTGTCTGCATGAGTGTGTGTGTTTGTGTCTGGCATTTATTTCTGATGAAGGCCTTACTGGCTGAAAGCTATATATGTGACAGTCTTTTTGTTGTGCCTATCTGCACTCAGCATCTCCACTATAAGGTGAGTGGCAACTTTCCTTTTCATAATATTGTTTCTTAAGGATGAGTTACACAACAACATTATTCCATATGGCACTATTAAACGAAAATACACAAAATATATCAGCTTGCTGATTTGATTCCACCCAAGATTTACAATTATTTGAAGTTCAAATCTGGTTGAACCAAGCTGTTATAGGAGGTTCAAAAAGTGTTTTTTTCTTCCAGTTTGAATTCTCAACACCAGAAATAATTACAATTTTTGAAGTCTGCACTCTAGCTTTTATTTCCTCATCTTGTATTACACTTATCACTGGTGTAGTACCTACAGATTTGGAGAACTGAATATGTTGTGTCTTTTTAAAATCGAGAGCAAAATTACTCACAGAAAACCAGTCACTGTCATTTTCAAGAATATTATTTACCATTTATTCTATTGCAATATATATGCTTTGACTGATTACAAAACTAATGTAATCCACAAAAAGAACTAAATCTTTTGAGGATGCTGAGCACCACAGCTGACAACATTGATGAGTAAGAAAAACTACCTCAGCTGTACCATTACACATATTGTGTTGCAACTGGCTTCATTCTTTTACTATTCTCAGGTTCTGGAGTTGTTCTAATGTCTTGCCATAAATGGTATGGTTGTTGTGATGACGACGACGACAACGACGACGATGATGATGATGATGATAAGGTCCCATATTCCTTGACAGAGCGTAGGGGACGATGCGGGAGACCCACACCGCCGTACTATGCAAGGTCCTAGCAGAAGTGGTTTGCCATTGCCTTCCTCTGACCGTAATGGGGATGAATGACGACAATGATGATGATGATGATGATGATGATGATGATGACGACGACGACGACGACACAACAACACTCAGTCATCTCGAGGCAGGTGAAAACCCCTGACCCCGCCGGGAATCGAACCTGGGACCCCGTGCTCAGGAAGCGAGAACGCAACCGCAAGACCACGAGCTGTTTGTTGTAAGGAATGTTAAAAACCAGATACAAAAACACTGATCATAAACATCCTGCCAATCACCTGGTGGAAGTATGGTGAGTAGACACAGAATGCTCCATGGGAGTTTACTGTTCATAGCAATTTGTGTCTGCTCGCCACACTTCCACCGGACCATTACGGCATGACTTTAGCACAACTCAGTAACCTAAAGATGTTCAAAGAACGAAATGGTTGTAACACAACAAATGTGTAATGACTAATTCTGCTTGTTGCATATTAGATGAAAGATAACTTACATACAGGGTGTTACAAAAAGGTACGGCCAAGCTTTCAGGAAACATTCCTCACACACAAATAAAGAAAAGATGTTATGTGGACATGTGTCCGGAAAAGCTTAATTGCCATGTTAAAGCTTATTTTAGTTTCGTCAGTATGTGCTGTACTTCTTCGATTCACCACCAGTTGGCCCAATTGAAGGACGGTAATGTTGACTTCGGTGCTTGTGTTGACATGCAACTCATTGCTCTACAGTACTAGCATCAAGCACATCAGTACGTAGCATCAACAGGTTAGTGTTCATCACGAATGTGGTTTTGCAGTCAGAGCAATGTTTACAAATGCGGAGTTGGAAGATCCCCATTTGATGTATGGATTAGCACCGGGCAATAGCCATGGTGCGGTACGTTTGTATCGAGACCGATTTCCAGAACGAAGGTGTCCCGACAGGAAGACATTCGAAGCAATTGATCGGCGATTTAGGGAGCACGGAACATTCCAGCCTATGACTCGCGACTGGGGAAGACCTAGATCAACGAGAACACCTGCAATGGATGAGGCAATTCTTCGTGCAGTTGACGATAACCCTAATGTCAGTGTCAGAGAAGTTGCTGCTGTACAAGGAACATTGACCACCTCACTGTATGGAGAGTGCTACGGGAGAACCAGTTGTTTCTTTACCATGTACAGCGTGTGCAGGCACTATCAGCAGCTGACTGGCCTCCACGGGTACACTTCTGCGAATGGTTCATCCAATAATGTGTCAATCCTCATTTCAGTGCAAATCTTCTCTTTACAGATGAGACTTCATTCCAACGTGATCAAATTGTAAATTTTCACAATCAACATGTGTGGGCTGACGAGAATCCGCACGCTATTGTGCAATCACGTCGTCAACACAGATTTTCTGTGAACGTTTGGGCAGGCATTGTTGGTGATGCCTTGATTGGGCCCCATGTTCTTCCACCTACGCTCAATGGAGCACGTTATCATGATTTCATATGGGATACTCTACCTGTGCTGCTAGAACATGTGCTTTTACAAGTACGACACAACATGTGGTTCATGCACGATGGAGCTCCTGCACATTTCAGTCGAAGTGTTCGTACGCTTCTCAACAACAGACTCGGTGACCAATGGATTGGTAGAGGCGGACCAATTCCATGGCCTCCACGCTCTCCTGACCTCAACCCTCTTGACTTTCATTTATGGGGGCATTTGAAAACTCTTGTCTACGTAACCCCGGTACCAAATGTAGAGACTCTTCGTGCTCGTATTGTGGATGGCTGTGATACAATACGCCATTCTCCAGGGCTGCATCAGCACATCAGGGATTCCATGCGATGGAGGGTGGATGCATGTATCCTCGCTAACGGAGGACATTTTGAACATTTCCTGTAACAAAGTGTTTGAAGTCATGCTGGTACATTCTGTTGCTGTGTGTTTCCATTCCATGATTAATGTGATTTGAAGAGAAGTAATAAAATGAGCTCTGACATGGACAGTAAGCGTTTCCAGACACATGTCCACATAACATATTTTCTTTCTTTGTGTGTGAGGAATGTTTCCTCAAAGTTTGGCCGTACCTTTTTGTAACAACCTGTATATGGGAAACAGTGGAGTTGAGACTGAGCATTGTGGACTCCCATAAATTATCTCTCCCCAATTAGAAGAATCTCTCCTGATTGCACTGGCTGAATTATTAAGTATGACTTAGTGCGTTCTTTTAGTTACAAATGACATTGTCCATTGCTTGGCTTCATCATCAACTCCATAAAGCCTCAGTTTATCCAGGAGAATATTGTGATCCACACAGTCAAATACCTTAGATAGGTCACAAAAAATATCAGTGTTGCTATTTTGTTATTTAGTGCTTGTAAAATTTGGTGAGTGAATGTGTACATAGCATTCTCAGTTGAGCAATACTTTTGAAACACAAGCTGTGATTTACTGAAGATATTGTTGTTGCTCAGGTGGAGTACTATTCTATAACACACAGACTTCCAAAAATTTTGGAAAATGATGTCAATGGCAATACAGGTTGATAGTTATTACATCTCTCCAATCATCTTTCTTATAAAGGAGTTTAACAATGGCAAGTATTTCCATCTTTCTGGGAAAATGCTCAGAGGAATATAAATACAAAAACAAAGTAAATTCAATATATACCAGGACACAGAAGCATGTGTTGCGAGTCAATATTGGAATGTAATACTTGTGACTGTCACAGTACACAGGTGATTGGGTAGTTTTCATTAAACATTTTGATGGTTTATTGTGCTGTCTGTAAAAAGAGAGAGAGAGAGAGAGAGAGAGAGAGAGAGAGAGAGAGGAATTAGTAGTTAGTTAAAATCAAACAATGGAAAATCCAGAATGAAATAATGGCAATAAAATAAAATGGTAGATGCTACTCACTGTATGGCTAACAAAGGCTCCACCACTGTTGTCAGATTTGTCAACCTACAACCTCTGCCACAGTGACCTCATCCTAGCGATCCAGCAGGATCTTTAGTGTCTCTTCAAATCCTTGGGCCAAAGCCATAACCTCTCCCCCTTGGCTGTCTCTCTCCTCAACCCTACCACTACCCGAATGCCTGCCTTCTACATGCCTACTTAAGTCCATAGACCCAAACATCCAGGACACCCCATTGTCACCAGTAACTATACCCCCAGCGAGAGAATCTCTGTTCTTGTAGAATAATCCCTTCAGTCTATTACCTGCAACCTACCCTCCTACATAAATAATATCAACCACTTCCTCCCCCAGCTCTCCACAGTTCCTCTCCATTTACCACAAGGTGCCATGTTCGTCGCTACTGATGCCACCTCCTTATACACTAACATCCCTAATGCCCATGGCCTAGCCCCTATTGAACCCTGCCTTTCCCAGTGCCTGATGGATTCCAAACCTACAACCTGCTTCCTGGTTAACATGGCCAACCACATCCTCACCCACAGTTACTTCTCTTTTGAAGACATCAACTATAAACAAATCCGGGGTATGGCTACAGGCACCCACATGGCACCATCCTTTGCCGATCTATTCATAGGACATTTAGAGGAATCCTTCCTAACCACCCAGAATCCCAAACCCCTCACCTGTTAGAGATTCACTGATGACATCTTCATTGCCTGGACTGAAGGCGAGGACACTCTATCCACATTCCTCCAGAACCTCAGCACCTTCTTTCCCATTCATCTTTCCCATCCTGTCAATGGCAGGGCTACATGTGAAACCAGTCATGTGAACTACAAGCTAAGCTGCAACCACTGTGCTTCATTATAAGTGGGGCTTGACAACCAACAAGCTTTCTGTCCGCATGAATGGCCACCAACAAATTATGGCCAAGAAACAGCTGGACCAACCAGATGTTGAGCATGCTGCCCAACACAACTTTCTTCATTTTAATGACTGCTTCATAGCCTGTGTCATCTGGATGCTTCCTATCAACATCAGTTTTTCTGAATTGCGCAGATGGGAACTCTCCCTGCAATATATCCTATGTTTCTGTAACCCTCCTGGCCTCAATCCACAGTATTATTACTTCCCTCCTCACCCCCCCCCCCCCTCACTGCCCCCCTTTGCCCAACATCTAACCTCCCAACTGCACTTAGCTGCCCTACCCTCTCTCCACCTTGTCCTTGTATGCTCCCCCAAAGAACACTTTACTGTCACTCACTCGTACCCTGCTCTCCTTACCCCTACCAGCCCCAGCCTCTTCCTTCCTCCCACCACCCAGACTGCTTCTCCCCTCACGGACAGTTGCTTGCAGCCCGATCCCAGCAGCGAGGGATGGTGGTCATGCGTGCAAGCGATGTTTGTGTAAACATCTGTGTTAGTATGTTGTCTATTTTAAAAAGAGAGCTTCTTAGACAAAAGCTTATTTGTTTAGTAGTCTTTTTGTTGTGCCTGTCTGTGACTCATCTTCTCCATTTTATGGTGAGTAGCAATCTAATCTTTTCATAATATTGCTAGTAGTTAATTAGTTAGCTAGTTTCACGCTCTACGGATCATTCATACTATTATTCGTAATGATGTAGAATAAATCATTTTGCATTCACAACAGACACCCATATATAAATACAGCTGCATGCTGACCATTACTTTTTTAATGCAGTTGTAAGACATTCTTATACACCATCTTTTACACATTACAAAGTAGAAATTCTACAGAATAGGAGTTGGCAACGTGAAACATTTTCAGTTGAGTTCCAAATTTAAATTTGGTGTGTGTCACAGTTTTTGTACCATTGGGTAAGTGGTAAAAAATTTTGCTGGCAGTATTGTGCACCTTACTGTAATGTGGAGTAATGAATGTAATTTTTTCTTCTAGTATTGTAGTTATGGAAATCACTGTTTGCTTTGAACTGCAGTGAATTATTAACAACAAACACGATGAGAGAATAAATATAGTGCGAGGCATAGTCAAAATACTGACCACCACATGCTATTCTTACAGAAAGTTTGAGAGTAACAAAGACTTTCTTAAAGATGAGTTTTCTCACAACATTATTCCACACTATATTACAGAATGAAAATGAGCAGAGCATGTCAACTTGCTAATATGACTCTCACCAAGATTTGCAATGATCAAGGTGCAAATCTGGCTGAACTTAGCCCTTTTGGGAGTTCCAAAATGTATTTTTTTCCAGTTGGCATTCTAATCGATATAAACACATAAAATTTTTGATTTTTTTCACCCTAGCTATTATTTCCTCATCATGTGTTACATTTATCACTTGTGTAGTAGCTCCAGATGCGTAGAACTGAATATGTTGTGTCTTTTTGAAACAGAGTGTGACTGCTCGCAGAAAACCATTCAATTTTACTTCAAAGAAATTTAGTTACCTTTACTTCTGTAGCTGTATGTATGTTTGGACTGACTACAATACTAGTGCCACCCACAAAAAGGGACTAATTCTGCTTGTTGTACATTAGGCGGAGGGTCATTCGCAGACACGAGAAACAACAGCGAAGCCTTATGAAATCCCATAAGTGGTTTCTCCCAGTCACAAGAATCTCCCCTGCTTACAGTGGTTGGATTATTAAGTGTAAATTTGTGTATTCTTTTAATTATATACGACACTATCCACTGGTTGACTACACCATCAATTCGATAAAATCGCAATTTATTCAGGAAACTGTTGGGACACACACTGTGAAATGCCTTAGAATTTTGGAAAGTGATATCAGTGGCAAAATAGGTAATTAGTTATAGATCTCTCTCCCATCATGTTTCTTATACAGGGGTTTAGCAATGGCATATTTCAATCTCTGTGGATAATGGCCCGAGTTAGTAGTAGTATTAGTAGCTTTATTCATCCATAGATCTCTTTTTACAAGAATATAGGACATGTCAAAGTATTTACAAGTTTATATCTAAAAACAAAGATGATGAGACTTACGAAACAAAAGCGCTGGCAGGTCGATAGACACACAAACAAACACAAACATACACACAAAATTCAAGCTTTCGCAACAAACGGTTGCTTCATCAGGAAAGAGGGAAAGAGAGGGAAAGACGAAAGGATGTGGGTTTTAAGGGAGAGGGTAAGGAGTCATTCCAATCCCGGGAGCGGAAAGACTTACCTTAGGGGGAAAAAAGGACAGGTATACACTCGCACACACATACATATCCATCCGCACATACACAGACACAAGCAGACATTTGTAAAGGCAAAGAGTTTGGGCAGAGATGTCAGACGAGGTGGAAGTAAAGAGGCAAAGATGTTGTTGAAAGACAGGTGAGGTATGAGTGGCGGCAACTTGAAATTAGCGGAGGTTGAGGCCTGGCGGATAATGAGAAGAGAGGATATACTGAAGGGCAAGTTTAGATCAATTTAAAATAATCTAATTCATATACACGTATATTTATAGACTTCTAGTTAGACATAATCATTAGATTTACTCCTGGTATACAATACTTTTTTTCCAAATAAATTATTAAAATAATGTAATGCCACACCGTTCACTCATATCTCACTATCAGTCACTGCACACTTCACTACACACACACACACACACACACACACACACACACAAACACACACTGGTGATCTCTGGGCCATTTTCTGTACTGCAACTTCCCACTTGCTATCCTGAAAAACTGAGTCAGCATCCCTCCATAATGAGTGAGAAAGAGGTGTTAGTATTGTGCTATGCATAGCTTGGGATAACTTTTTCTAGAAAGGAAAAAAAGAAGGAAAAAGCATAAAGTGAAGGTGTTATGTGGAATGATGGATGCCTTATAATAATAATAATAATAATAATAATGTATAAAATGTATTGCACAACAGGTCCTTTTTAGCTGCCTTTTTAAGTAAGTGTATTTTTACAATTTCTTTAATCTCTTTTGGTAATTTATTGTACAGTTTTATTGCTTAGTAGAAAATGCTGTTTCGAGTTTTATGCTTATTTTTTTTTGGTAAATGTAAGTTGAGTCTATCTCTTATTGTATAGTCATGGACAGAGCTGTTTGTGCACTAATTACCAATGTTATTTTGATGTGCATAACTGACTGGTAAATGTATTCACTTGGAGCAATTAAAATACCCAGTGTTTTGAACAGATCTTTACAATGAGCTCGACTAGTAGTGATGCATTACATATTTCAGCAAAGACAGTGCTTATTAAATGGGAACAAAACTTCAGTACTCTGTTGGAAACTGCATAAAATCAAGATGAGCTATTTTTGAAAGGATGTATAATTTTCTTCATTTTAGAAGGAGAAGTGGGTGAGATTTCCAGTAGATTGAATTTTAAGTAAAAATAAGTCATTTGTTCAACATCCTCCTTTGATTTTTCTCTTGAACTGTTAGTCCCCATGTTTTCTTCTATATTCAAGAAATGATTATTAAACATATCTGCTATCTGTGACAGATCACATATAGCCCTTTCATTTAAATCAATAGTGACGTTATCTTGTTCTGTGCCTTGTTGTCCTGTTTCTCATTTTACCATATAGTCCTAAACTCTATTGTCAGAATATTAATTTCTGACATAATGTGCAGGTTCCTTGATTTTTTAAATGACTTTTCTTAGTGGTGCAGTACATATTTCAAGAAAGACAGTGCTTATTAATCAGGAACAAGACTTTGGCATTCTCTTGGAAACACCATCAAATCAAGACGAGCCATTTTTTAGTGGATATATAATTTTCTTACCCACTAGATTGAATTTTAAGTTGTGGTAAGTCACTTGTCCAACATATTCCTTTGAGTATATTCCTTTCAAGTAGTTTCTGTAGTGTGCTACTAATGCTAGATTTTTACTTGTTCTTGCCAAATGATACATTTCCCTTTTTCTTTTACTAGATACTTTAATGCTCTTAGTGAGCCACGGTTTTTTACATGGCTGCTTATTGCCCTTTGTGATTAGCTTATGCAGAAAACTATTTTCAAATGATGATATTAATTTGTCATGGAGCAGATTACATTTTACATCAGCATCTGGTTCATTATACATTTCATCCCACATCACCTCTTGTAAACTGTTCTTAAAAACGTTTGTCTGGAATTATTAATTACTCTAACGGATTTCCACTAAGAAGTATCTATACTGCAAATCACTATCTTAATTATCCTAACTAGCTGTTTATCACGATCAGAGAGTGTGTTTGCTACTTGATACACAGTTATTTTCTTGCTTTGGGCTTCATCAAAGGAAATATTTTCAATTAGAGTCCTACTGGCTTTATCCACTTGTATTGGAAAGTTAATTACCGAGAGCCAAATAAGGTTTCCAGAGTTTGTTTCCTATCAGAATCCTTTGAAAAATCTACTCTGTAATCAAAACAGGCTATTAACTGCTTGCTGTTGTGTGACAGATAGCATAATAGGGAATCCATATTCATCATAAACAGTTCAAAATTCCCAGTGGGGATCTATATAAAATTACAAGTGAACTATTTTCAATAATAATTCATTAGCACACATTTCTATGAGATACGCTCATTGCAAAATCTACTTGTTTCAATGTTTTTGAACTTGTGATCTGCCTTAATGTATGAAGTCTCCTTTTTCAAAATTCACCTCCTCCAAAACTGTAATTTTTCAGGAAACACAAAAGACTTGTTTTAGGGATATGTGGGTGGAAGCAAATTTTTGTAAACTTCACATGTAATGTATTAATTTCTAAACAGCAATTGATATACCCATGAATCTGCATACATATATTTAAAAAAGATAATGAAAAATTTAAAATTTGCTTTCTATATAACATTTTGATGAACAACTTTTTTTTGGTCATTCATTTACAAGAGAAACACAATAAACAAGTATATTACATGTAACTTTTTTAAAAGTATTACTGATGTAGAATGCAGTAAGACAAACATTTAAAAATTTTAAGTCAACCGAAGAACATGTTTATAGTCCATTGTCTCACTCAATTCCCCCAACATCTACATTTTCCGTCACATCACTTATATCTGCACTATCAACAGCACAGAACTCTGTGGTTCCATTGGGTATTTCAATGATCTTCTTCAACTTTGCCACATCCTGGCTCTTTTCTTGACTGAAATGGTTCATTGCTTTAGTTTTTTCAGCTGTGTCCATGACTCTGAAGAATTTCTGTCCTTTCTTGAGGATCTCCACTGCAGTTGACTCCCTACAATATATATATCTAATGGAAGTCTCAACCTTGAAATCACAACTTTTTTGTGCTGAGTAACTTAGGTTTTGGCAATACAGAAAGGCAATTTGGACTTTAAAATACTGCTAAACTTCTGTTTGAGATCATACACATTGCAGTCGTCTTCCATTGCTTTGACATCACCACTGTTTCTCAGGATGTTGTGATACTTCTTAGATGATGTCATTTCTTCTTTCTTTCTGTATTTTTTCCCACATTCCCGAATGCCTGATCAGGAGGTATATAGCTGTGCCCCTGTATTGGAAAGTGAAAATTGACTTTTCCAAGAATCTTGTGTGTGTGTGTGTGTGTGTGTGTGTGTGTGTGTGTGTTGTCTACGTTTGACAATGGCCTTGTTGGCCAAAACGTATTTTGTGACATTCTTTTTGTTGTCACTATCTGCAACTCTCTGCTACATGATGAGTAGTGACCATTCTTCTTTTCATAACATTGTTACATACCACATCTTTGTCGCCATTTTTGCAACTGACAATAAACGGACAGAAAGCAAGTATTATGAGGCCTACTGCTACTTCTGCAAATGTTACCAACCTGCACAATGAAAATGGTTTTATAGAAATCGAAAGGCTATTCAACCTAGATAAATTAGCTTCAGAAAACAAGTTTTGGTAGAGCAGTCTTGTGGCAGAAACTGAGTTTTGGGGGCACTCGATAGCTCCTAACCACGGAAGTAACTGGGTTTTGAAAAAACTGTTTTCTGAAAAAGAAAGGTGGCTATCTCTCATAGCACAATCCACAAAATACTCATTTTGTCCATTTTTGTAGAAAGTGAGTTTTGAGAAAACAGCACTCATACGTAAAAGTCCTCTTTTTCCCTTGTTAACAAGCATGGTTTGAAAAGTTCTTAGAACGGAATAGGAAAAAAGCACTTACATCACTGAAACTTTTCTTTATTTTTCAATGTTGTCTCGTAGTTCATTAATGCACTTGGTCCAATGGT
The DNA here is from genome assembly GCF_021461395.2 of Schistocerca americana. NCBI lineage: Eukaryota > Metazoa > Arthropoda > Insecta > Orthoptera > Acrididae > Schistocerca > Schistocerca americana. The sequence continues at coordinate 624,068,055 of NC_060120.1, forward strand.
GTTTCAGTGCCTTGATCCCATCTCAAAAATGAGTTTCCCCCAGGCTTGCAAAATAGTTGTTAACTCCAGCTGTCAATTCTTCGTTTGAAGTGAATCTTTGTCCACCAAGAAAAATTTTCAATTTTGGGAAGAGATGGAAGTCTGACAGAGCCATATCAGGTGAATAAGGCAGGTGTTACCTTAGTTCGTGTAATTTTGCCATGGCAATGGCACATGTGTGTGGGCACGCAATGCCCTGATGGAAGATGGCTTTCTTTCTTGCTAAACCTGGCCTTTTTTTTGTGTACCTTTTGTTGCAATTTATCCAGGAGGTTAGCGTAGTATTCTCCAGTAATTGTTTGCCCAATGGGAAGATAATCTACAGACAGAATCCCCTTCGCATCCCAGAACACTGATGCCATAACCTTTCCCACTGAAGGAATTGTCTTTGCTTTCTTTGGTGGCAGAGAATCAGCATGTTTCCACTGCTTTGACTGTTTTTTGTCTCTGGGATATAGTAGTGCACCCAAGTTTCATCTGCGGTCACAAACCGGCACAAAAAATCTTGTTCGTTTCTCCTAAAATGGGACAAATATTGTTCCGATATGTCTGTCTCATGCGTTTTTGATCCAGCGTCAAGAGTTTCGGTATCCATCTTGCAGATAATTTTTTCATTTCTAATTCTTCAGTTAAAATGTGGTATACCCCTTCAGATGACATCTGGAAAGGAATTTCATGCACTTTCAATTGGCGATCCTCCATGACCATTTTGTGCACTTTTGCAATGATTTCTGGAGTAGCGACACATCTTCACTGACCACTGTACAGATTATCATCTAAGCTCTCCCGACCAAATTTAAATTCATTTGTCCACTTGGAAACAGTTGAATATGAAGGAGCAGAGTCCCCTACTGCATTCTGGAAATCGGCATGAATGTCCTTTGCTTTCATACCTTTCTTTACGAAGCACTTAATCACTGCTCGAATCTTGATTTTTTCCATCTTCGCAAATCACTATGTGGGAACAACAACAGAGCCACGTCACCGCCACAGCTCTTTTCAAAGAGCACTGATGTGGCAAGGCAACAGTCCAATGAATATTACGTGAACAACTTGTTGCACTAGCACTGACCTCTCGTGGTGATTCTGAGAACTTTTCAACCCCCCCCCTCCCTCGTCATAGTTCTACATGCTAGAGTATAATCTTTCATATTTAGCTTCTCCATCCCTGCCATTGCATGGTTCCACAGGTCATCTATCTTTTCAGAACTCTCTAAACTTTCCAAACAGACAATAAGCTTTTCTTACATTATAACTCAATCCTCTAATATTCTGATGAAATAAGATAGCCTTACTTTTCTGTACATTCTTAAGCATTTTGTGAGGCTCTTCTGTTGTTGTAGCTTATTTTACAACAGGGTGCCTATAACCTGACTTTACCCTAAAAAAGGTATCCCTGTGACTCCAGTAACCATGGGATCACCCATCCCCATGTGTTTTCTGCAAGAAGTTCGGCGAACCTATCTTTCTCCCTCTTATTCAGGTGTTGGCAGTGTTTAGTATGTCCCCATCTCCCAACTGTAGCAACAAGCACTGCTCTCATATGAGAGTCAGTCAGCAGCAGCCCACTCAACTCTGTGTTCATGAAGATCACAGCAATGTTTATCCAAGGCTGGCCCTGCCACTGCAGGAGCTCCACAATGCTCACCCTTGTCTGTGAAGTTGCTGCTCCTACTCCATACAGGTCACATTCAATGATGTGATTTCCGAAGATAATCGCGTGATCCCCTGTATCAAAATCCTTTCACAAATTCCCTATGAACCATGGCACTGGGCTAAGGCTAGTACTTGGCTTCACAATACTTGGGACCTGGTACTCCATTTGTAATTTGTCCTGTACGCTCAAACCTAGTTGAAAAAGTTAAGAGCTTTCACACAATACTTGTTACCTTCCTCCTGTTCCCACGAGCTTTGTCTGCCTTCAACCTATGTATTTCTAGTCTGTGGTAATTTTAATGTAAATTTCTTGAAGAAATCTGATAGTAAAACTAATCTGTAGGTCTTGTTAGTTGCTTATAATTTAGTACTAGTCACAAATTACCCAACCCCAGGTAAAGAAGTTGGAACTACCCTTAAAGATAACACACACCATACAACAAGCGAAAGTTAAAGAAATGCATGAATATCCTGTAGTGAATGGATTGCCAGAAAATGATGCAAAGTGTAGTGCTGCTTGCAGGGATGCGGTGGGGACAGATCAGGACTGCTAGGTCAGGAGGTATGGAGGAGGGAAGCAGAAAATGCGAGGAGTAGAGGACAGGAAAAGGAGACTATGCGGGTGCTGGGGGAAAAGGAGACTGTGTAGTGCTGGAGTGGGTGAAAGAAGGGGACAGATGTGTGAAAAACGGGTACTATCGAAGGTTGAGGCTAGGGGGGTTAAGGAAATGTAGGATATATGCACAATTCAGAAAAGCTTATGTTGGTAGGAAGGACTTTGATGACGCAGGCTGTGAATCTATCACTGAAGGGAAGCATGTTGTTATGGGCAGCATGTTCAGCAACTGGGTGGGCATTCATGTGGACTGTCAGCTTTCCTCCACTTTGGCAGTTGCCAACCATTCAATACAAAGAAGTCCTTTCCATACATCCTAGCCATCCTTGGCCATCACATCTGTAGTTACAAGCAGCCCCTCTGCAAAGATACCAAGGGTCTCAATGAGACAGAATGAAATTACCCACTCAGCCTTGTACAGAAACAGGCCTCCCATGCCTTGTCTCTTCAGCACCCTACCACTTCCCAAATACTCACCATTCAGCCATGAAGGAGCACTACCCTTGTGACACAGTATCACCCAGCACTGGAGCAACTGAATCACATTCTCCAACAGGGATTTGACTAACTCCCGTTGTGCTTTGAAATAAGGAATATCACCCACTATCCTCCCCACTCCTCCTGCAGCGGTACTCCACCGTCCACCAAATCTACGCAATATCCTTATCCGTCCTTCCTCAACCCTTGCTCCCAACTCCTTGTCTCATGGCTTAGATACCTGAAATACACCTAAATGCAAGACCTGTCCCACACATTCTCCAATCATCACCTATTTCAGTCTGGTCACAGGCATCTCTTATCCCATCAAAGACAGGACCACCTACGAATGGAGTCATGTGATCCACATACCGAGCTGCAACCACTGTGCTGCTTTCTATGTGGGCATGACAACCAACAAGCAGCCTGTCCGCATGAATGGCCACCGACAAACTGTGGCCCTGAGACAGCTGGACCACCCAATTGCTGAACATGCTACCTAACACAACATGCTTCACATCCTACCAACACCACCTTTTCTGAAAAGCACAGCAGGAAACTCTCCCTGAAATATATCCTAGATCCTGTAACTTGCCTGACCTCAACCTTCCTAGTCCCTATCCTTCACTTACATATCCCCTTCCCTGCTCCCACTGGAGTACTAAACAGCCTTCTATTTGACCAATGGGCCCACTAGTCATTTTTCCTCTTCCTCTCCTTTCCTGCTCTTCTTCTCCCCCCCTCCCCCCCCCCCCCCCAAATATCCTGACTGCACCCCGCATCCACCATATCCTTGCACGCATGCTCCCACAAGCACCACTATACCTCCCCCACCCTTACTCAGCTATTCCTACCCCTCCCTCCCCCCACCACCCTTAGATTACTTTTCCATTCTGTTGCAATTGCTCTATGCAGTCTGGCCCCTGCACCCAGAGTCAGTGGTCATATGTGTGCGATTGTATTTGTGTCAATGTGTATGTTTTACTACTTCATATGAAGGCCTTGTGAGCAAAAACTCAAGATGTGTCTCAGCATTTTTGTTGTGCCTGATTGTAATTCAGAGTCTCCTCTATATGGTGTGTAGCAATCTACTCTTTCTGTATTATTGTCATTATTCTATCCCACATTTTAAAGATCCAAAACTGCTTTTATTCTATTGTAACGTACACTATATGATCCAAATTACACCCCTATGTAATGTGGAATTGACCACCATGTATCACAAAAGGTGGAACTGCCAATATAAAAGGAGGCAGGGAGTATTGAGTTGTCAGTAGGGAAGCTGCAACAACAGTATGGGCTGGTCAGCATAACTCACTGACATCAAACATGGACTAGCCATTGCATGCCACCTGAGTAACAAATCCATAAGGAACATATCAGACCTCCTAAAGCTTAACAGTGTGATTATGAAGTGGATAAGTGAAGGAACAAACAGCTAGCTAAACCAACATCAGTCAGACCTCGTTTACTGTCAGACAGGGACCATCTAGCATTGTGGAGAGTAGGTGTAGAATACCGTAGGAAATCAGCTGAAAGAATTGCTCATGAGTTCCAACGTGCTACCTGCAATCCATTTAGCACAATGACTGAACATAACGAGTTAAAAAGAAAAGGCTACGATGGTTGAGCAGCATCTCAGAAGCCACACATTTCTGTAGTCAATGCTTAGCAACACTTAGACTGCTGGACAGCGGACAATAGAAAAACAAGTGATGACTCATGCTAAGCCCTGTGACAATCTGGTGGAAGGGTCTGGTTTTGACGAATGCCTGGGAAACATTACCTGTCACCATGTATAGTGCCAAAAGTGAAGTATGGGGGAGGTGGTGTAATGATATGGGAGTGTTTTTTTGTGGATTGGGTGTGGACTCCTTATTGAGCTCAAGAAAACGGTGAATTCAGAAGGATATGAACACATTTTACAGCACTATGCATTGCATACAGTAGTGGAAGCAGCATCTGGGTGGCAATGGTTTGTCGACAATAACATCCCTGAAAAGGTCTGGCTTGCCCAGAATCCTGAGCTGAACTCAATGGAACACCTGGGGGTGAGATAGAACATGAAACTTCACTTCATACCTCAGTATCTAACATCATTACCTTTTCTCGTTTTGGCTCCTGAGGAAGAACGGGCTGCCATTCCTCCACAGCCATTCAGACACCTCACTTAAAATGTTCCCAGCAGAGTTCAAGTCACCATAAGGGTGAAGGATGGACACACCCCACAAATAGGTGTCCGGATATTTCTAATCCGATAGTGTATTAAGTAAAGCTGTAAAACATTCTGGAAGTATGCACATCAAGTCTGAGATTGACAGATCAGACAATAACATAAAATCAATATTGAATATTGTTTAAAGAGAGAAAGGGAAAGAAGCCACAGAAAATGACACTTTCAGGTAAAGAGAATGGGAGCATTGCAGAAGGCAGTTCATTTGTAGCAAATATTTACAGTAATTAATTTTTAAAACAGCAGAGAAAATCGGCACGAATAGTTGAAAACAGAAAGCAAAACAGAGCACCAAAGAGGTGATACAGAGAACATTTAGTGAAATAAAAATTAGTATAACACGGATAATTAACTCCACACTGCCCTCCAATACTAAATTGGTGATCCCCTGATGCCTCAGAACATGTCCTACCAACCTATCCCTTCTTCTAGTCAAATTGTGCCACAAACTTCTCTTCTCCCCAATACTATTCAATACTTCCTCATTAGTTATGTGATCTACCCATCTTATCTTTAGCATTCTTCTGTAGCACCATAATTTCAAAAGCTTCTACTCTCTTCTTGTCCACACTAGTTATCGTCCATGTTTTCACTTCCATACATGGCTACACTCCATACAAATACTTTCAAAAATGACTTCCTGACACTTAAATCTACACTCGATGTTAACAAATTTCTCTTCTTCAGAAACGCTTTCCTTGCCATTGCCAGTCTACATTTTATATCCTCTCTACTTCAACCATCATCAGTTATTTGGCTCCCCAAATAGCAAAACTCCTTTACTACTTTAAGTGTCTCATTTCCTAATCTAATTCCTTCAGCATCACCCGACTTAATTCGACTACATTCCATTATCCTCATTTTGCTTTTGTTGATGTTCATCTTATATCCTCCTTTCAAGACACTATCCATTCCGTTCAACTGCTCTTCCAAGTCCTTTGCTGTCTCTGACAGAATTACAATGTCATTGGCGAACCTCAATGTTTTTATTTCTTCTCCATGGACTTTAATACCTACTCCGAATTTTTCTTTTGTTTCCTTTACTGCTTGCTCAATATACAGATTGAATAACATCGGGGAGAGGCTACAACCCTGTCTCACTCCCTTCCCAACTGCTGCTTCCCTTTCATGCCCCTCAACTCTTACAACTGCCATCTGGTTTCTGTACAAATTGTAAATAGCCCTTTCGCTCCCTGTATTTTACCCCTGCCACCTTCAGAATTTGAAAGAGAGTATTCCAGTCAACATTGTCAAAAAACTTTCTCTAAGTCTACAAATGCTAGAAACGTAGGTTTGCCCTTCCTTAATCTAGCTTCTAAGATAAATCGTAGGGTCAGTATTGCCACACATGTTCCAACATTTCTACGGAATCCAAACTGATCTTCCCCGAGGTCAGCTTCTACTAGTTTTTCCATTCATCTGTAAAGAATTCGCATTAGTATTTTGCAGCTGTGACTTATTAAACTGATTGTTCGGTAATTTTCACATCTGTCAACACCTGCTTTCTTTGGGATTGGAATTATTATATTCTTCTTGAAGTCCGAGGGTATTTCGCCTGTTTCATACATCTTGCTCACCAGATGGTAGAGTTTTGTCAGGACTGGCTCTCCCAAGACCGTTAGTAGTTCTAATAGAATGTTGTCTATTCCGGGGGCCTTGGTTCGACTCAGGTCTTTCAGTGCTCTGTCAAACTCTTCATGCAGTATCATATCTCCCATTTCATCTTCATCTACATCCTCTTCCATTTCCATAATATTGTCCTCAGGTACATCACCCTTGTATAGACCCTCTATATACTCCTTCCACCTTTCTGCTTTCCCTTCTTTGCTTAGAGCTGGGTTTCCATCTGAGCTCTTGATGTTCTTGCAAGTGGTTCTCTTATCTCTAAAGGTCTCTTTAATTTTACTGTAGGCAGTATCTATCTTACCCCTAGTGATACTCGCTTCTACATCCTTACATTTGTCCTCTAGCCACCCCTGCTTAGCAATTTTGCACTTCCTGTCGATCTCTCCTCTAGCCATCCCTGCTTAGCAATTTTGCGCTTCCCGTCGATCTCATTTTTGAGACGTTTTGTATTCCTTTTTGCTGCTTCATTTACTGCATTTTTATATTTTCACCTTTCATCAATTAAATTCAATATATCTTCTGTTATCCAAGGATTTCTACTAGCCTCGTCATTTTACCTACTTGATCCTCTGCTGCCTTCACTACTTCATCCCTCAGAGCTACCCCATTCCTCTTCTACTGTATTTCTTTCCCCCATCCCTGTCAATTGTTCCCTTATGCTCTCCCTGAAACTCTGTACAACCTCTGGTTTAGTCAGTTTATCCAAGTCCCATCTCCTTAAATTCCAACCTTTTTGCAGTTTCTTCAGTTTTAATCTACAGATCATAACCAATAGATTGTGGTCAGAGTCCACATCTGCCCGTGGAAATGTCTTACAATTTAAAACCTGGTTCCTAAATCTCTGTCTTACCATTATATAATCTATCTGACACCTTTTAGTATCTCCGTGGTTCTTCCATGTATACAACCGTCTTTCATGATTCTTGAACCAAGTGTTAGCTATGATTAACTTATGCTCTGTCCAAAATTCTACCAGACGGCTTCCTGTTTCATTTCTTAGCCCCAATCCATATTCACCTACTACATTTCCTTCTCTCCCTTTTCCTACTACCGAGTTCCAGTCACCCATGACTATTATATTTTCGTCACCCTTCACTATCTGAATAATTTCTTTTATTTCATCATACATTTCTTCAATTTCTTCGTCATCTGCAGAGCTAGTTGGCATATAAACTTGTACTACTGCAGTAGGCGTGGGCTTCGTATCTATCTTGGCCACAATAATGCGTTCACTATGCTTTTTGTAGTAGCTTACCCGCATTCCTGTTTTCCTATTCATTATTAAACCTACTCCTGCATTACCCCTATTTGATTTTGTGTTTATAACCCTGTAGTCACCTGACCAAAAAGTCTTGTTCCTCCTGCCACCAAACTTCACTAACTCCAACTATATCTAGCTTTAACCTATCCATTTCCCTTTTGAAATTTTCTAACCCACCTGCCTGATTAAGGGATCTGACATTCCACACTCCGACCTGTAGAACGCCAGTTTTCTTCCTCCTGATAACGACGTCCTTCCTGAGTGGTCCCCACCCGGAGATCCAAATGGGGGACTATTTTACCTCCAGAATATTTTACCCAAGAGGACGCCATCATCATTTAACCATACAGTAAAGCTGCATGCCCTCGGAAAAAATTACAGCTGTAGTTTCCCCTTGCTTTCAGCCATTCGCAGTACCAGCACAGCAAGGCCGTTTTGGTTAGTGTTGCAAGGCCAGATCAGTCAATCATCCAGACTGTTGCCCCTGCAACTACTGAAAAGGCTGCTGCCCCTCTTCAGGAACCACACGTTTGTCCGGCCTCTCAACAGATACCCCTCCGTTGTGGTTGCACCTACGGTACGGCTATCTGTATCGCTGAGGCACGCAAGCCTCCCCACCAACGGTAAGGTCCATGGTTCATCTCTTTAACAGTGTTAAATATCCATTAACATTTTTTCACTATATTTATTATAATTATATTTTAGCACTTGAAAACCTCCATCTGAAACACTTTCTTTCACTTTATAAAGGAAACAGATTTTTACCGTACTGGTGAAAACAAGTTCACCACATTCATTGCAATACAATACAATTATATTTCCAGTTCTAACATGTAAGATTTCTGGAGATAGTTGTACTAAATATGTTCTGACAGACTTACCTGTTGTTCTCGTTGAGGAAAAAAGCACTGAGGCACATCTCAATCTTTACATATTCACTATGTAAAATATTCTTCTTTCCACTTAGATCAAAATGTTCCAGAAGTCTGACAGAAAAGTGTGTCACATCATGCACATGAAGTACTTTGAATTTGACTTTACCATTGCTGTGGAACATAAGTAACATGAGAAAATGATGAACAAAGAAAGAAAAGAACTGCTTATAAGTTCTCAAAGTTTACAAAATAGAGTACATACACAGGGAGATTCCCAACAACATCCTCTTCTGGAATAATCACATGTCTATATAGGCACTGTGATCTGTCCCAACATGCACCAAAAGCTTTTATATTGTAACATAATGGCAAGTCCACTTTTTCTTCATCTTTCTTCTTTAGTATAGACTGGAAAAACGTGTTGGAATTATATGCAGCAAAAATGATCAATTAACACACATATGCCCTTACGTGAGGAGAGATTCAGCAACTACCAATTTGATGGCATACTCAACTTTAGGAGGGGAAATGATTAGTATTGCCAATAGACATGTATAAAAGTACACATCACTAGCTTACTTTTGGGGTTATTAATGGCTTCCTCGAGGAGAAGGGGTAGGAGAGGAGAGGGGCGGGGCCCGAGGAGAGGAGAGGTTCAAAACATGACACTTAGCTTTATGGGCTTTTGATGCCTTTCTCAGGGAGGAGAGGAATATAGCTTGGGGAAGGTTACAATATAAGGGCAGGTTACTCAGACCCCAGGATTAGAGACCCACCTGTAGTAAGGACTCACATACTTTGCCTTTCGTATTTATCAACAGCAAATATTTTGCCTACAGACAGTAAATGTTGGCCAGCAACCCTATCACATAACATAATCGTTTTCTTAATTTAATTTTCCTTTTGTTACAATGTATACAGAGTAAAACTCTCATTTACCATTAAATTTCTCTGTGTTCACCTGCAGGCTCTCTAAGCTGACAAACCATGGTAAAATGTTTCTGAAAAGTGTGTTATGGTGTACACAACACATACTACTAGAGATATGTTGCACCATCTGAATATTAAGTTCACATACTACTAGAGATATGTTGCACCATCTGAATATTAAGTTTCAAACTGATTTAAAAAAATGAAAAATGTAACACACTCAAGTAATGGCCCAGCACAGTACCGACAAGTGTTATTTGATCCAGTGCAACAGAAGGTTGGGTGGGTGGACGGGTGTTGGATGGGGGGGGGGGGGGGGGGGGGGGGGGGGTTTGGAAGTTGCAAGAAATTGGTTTTATTGTAGATATTAAAAGTAGTTGTACTTGTAATCTTGTCATTTACAATGTTCAATATAATAACTGTAAACGAATTTTTTACATTTTTTCTTCTGGCTACTGAAAACTGAAAAACAAAATTCTGAAGATACTTACTGCGGAAACTGCCTCAAGGTCAGGGGAGACTGTAGCTCCCAGTCGTTTCATTAAATGTACAATTGTTGGCAGCTGTTTAGCATTTTCTTCTCCCATTAAAATATGAACAACACACTCTTGATGCAATGCCTGAAAATACCAAGTGTAGCTAAAACAGTCTTCATTGTATTTAAATATTAACCTCTCTGTGATAACAATAGATAAAACTGCTTCTGCTGTGATACAAGCAGCTACACAGCACAACAGGCAGTATTTAACACTCAATTTGGCTTTAAATTTTATAAAATTACTGTCAAACGAGATACAAGGTGGATGAAAAGACATATTATATTACAAAACGCTCACGGGCTTAAGAGTTAATTAAACTACCTCAGTTCCATGCCGCCCAATGAGAGATTGAATGAGAAGTAATGTTTCTGTCTTGTAACCTCAAGATAGTTTCACAATGAGCACTTAAAATATATATATATATATATATATATATATATATATATATATATATATATATATATAAAAAACAAAGATGAGGTGACTTACCGAACAAAAGCGCTGGCAGGTCGATAGACACACAAACAAACACAAACACACACACAAAATTCAAGCTTTCGCAACAAACTGTTGCCTCATCAGGAAAGAGGGAAGGAGAGGGGAAGACGAAAGGAAGTGGGTTTTAAGGGAGAGGGTAAGGAGTCATTCCAATCCCGGGAGCGGAAAGACTTACCTTAGGGGGAAAAAAGGACAGGTATACACTCGCACACACGCACATATCCATCCACACATACAGACACATGCAGACATATTTAAAGACAAAGAGTTTGGGCAGATTATTTTCTAACTGAGATGTCAAAAGTGGTGATGTAATTAGGGTTAGTCATGGAAAGGTTGGTAAGACATGTTGCAACACTCCTTATTAGTCAAAATGGTCTTCATGCAAAACCTTGCAGTCTGTGACACTTCAATGGGTTTAAGGGAGTAACCTGTGGAAAAGACCTAGAGCAGTCAGTGGAAGAAAGTGCCAAACCTCAGTTTAGCAATGATTGGTCTGTGATTCATCAGTTTCTTCCAGTGTACCCGATGACTGAACAATCCACAAGTGTCTTGCCGCTTCCTAGTGTCCAACATGCACAATATTTCGGCCATTAGACATGTTGCCATCATCAGGTGCCCTGACGAACTTACCCCCTGCAGGCACATGTCGACTTACATGCCCTCTCCACTGCAAGCAGTTCTCTATGTGGTCTGCAATTCTCAGAGACTTGTATTTACCACATAGGATCATCAAGAAATTGTTACCACAAGAATCTGTACCACCAAGTCTTTATGGACTCCCAAAGGGCCACAAAAATGGTGTCTTCTTATGCTCCATCGTCAGCAACATCGGATCTCCCACACACTGCTGGCAAAATATCTGAAAGACTTGCCAAGCCATTACGTCATTAAATGTCCACATCACATTCTCAAGTCTGTGGATTTTGTGAAACATCTCAACCACTTCAGGCTAAAAGACTTAGGTATATTGGTCAGCTTTGACACTGTTTTGCTTTTTACCAGAGTTCCTCTATAAGAGTCACTTAAAATCATTGATCATAAATTTGATGGTAAGACCACTGACATTTTCAGTCATGTCCTGACCTCCACGTATTTTCTATTTAATGTAGAATACTATGAACAAATGGAGGGAGTTGCAATGGGCAGCCCACACTCACCCCCTGAAATCATCCGAATGGAAACTCACTTGCTTTTTCTGCTATGTGGATGACATGTTTGTCATCTGGCCCCATGGAAGGTACAAACTCCATGACTTCCTCACACATCTTAACTCCATTAATCTCAACATCAAATTCACTACAGGGACTGAGGTGGAAGGAAGATTACCATTCCTTACCATTATGGTCAAGTGAAGAGGGGTCACAGTGTTTGTTGGAAGGAAACACACGCTGGCCTGTACTTGCACAAAGAGGTTACCACTACCCTATGCAGAGGAATGGAGTCTTGGAAACACTAGCACAAATAGGGCACATTATCTCAGATACAGAGTGTCTTCACCATGTACTAGAATACCTCAGAACTGTATTCCGAAAAAACGGTTGCTTAGAGTGACAGATTAGGTGCGCTCTGCACCCCTCCACTACAATGTAAACTATGGAGATGGATGAGGTTGCATAGGAAGAAGCAGCCACTGCCTTTTTATCATACACTGGTGCACTACAGGGAAAGACTGAAAAAACACAAACTAAGAAAATGCCCGCTCAATAAAAAACAGGCATTATTGGGGAGCATCAAACATGACCTTAGTTTGTGGCAGGCTAGTGTACATCAAATTCTGTGCCAATGTGGCAAGACACATGTTAGGCAAACAGTGTACACTGTTGGAGATAGATGCCAGGCACACCACCAGCACACTTGAATAACATATCCCAACAAGTCAGTGGTCACAGAGCTGTCTCTTGGCCACCCTTTGTTGGTGGGCATTCATGCAGACAAACTGTGGCTAAGAGACACCCAGCTGCTTAGCATACTGCCCAATACAATGTTGTTCACTTCAATGACTGCTTCATAGCCTGTGTTATGTGGTTCCTTCATGACAGCACCAGATTTTCTGAACTGTGCACGTGGGAACTTTCCCTGCAGTAAACGATATGTTCTTTTACCCCACCTATTCCCTTCACTGCTCCCATTCCAGCAATACTCAGCCTTCTAACCCATCAATCCATCAACAGTCTCCTTTTCCACTACTCTAATTCTCCCCTTTTCTGCTCCCCCCTTCTACCCTCCCGATTGTATCTAGATGCCCTATCCTGCCCCCACCATGTCCCTGAATTCTGCTATAAGCAGCACTTTACCATCTCCCATCCCTACCCTGCTATCCCTTACCCTCCCCACCCTAGCCTCCTCCTTACCCTCACCACCCAGACTGCATCTCCATCATGCTCAGTTGCTTGCCTCAGTGGCCAGACACAGCAGTCATATGTGTGCAAGTTTTGATTGCATGAATGTATGTGTGTTGCCTAGTTTAGAAGTCAGAGATTTGGCTGAAAGCTCACACGTTTAGCTGTCTTTTAGTTGCATCTTTCTGCAGCTCAACATCTCTATATGGTGAACAGCAATTTATCCTTTTCATAATATTGTCATTATTCCATCCTGGATTTTCCATAGTTCGAATTTAAATTAGACACTAAAAATTTTCTCTTTTTCAGAAATGCTTATTGCACTTAGCCAGTCTGCATTTTATATCCTCTCTACTCCAGCGAACTTATTCTGCAGCTTTAATAGCAACCTTTATCTACTACTTTTACTTTCTCATTTCCCAGTCTAGTTCCTTCAGCATCGCCTGATTTCATTCAACTACATTCCATTACTCTTTACATTTGCTGATGTTCCTCTTACAAACTCTTTTCAAGACGCTATCCATTCCATTCAGCAGCTATTCCAAGGCCTTTGCTATATCTGACAAAATTATAGTCATCTGCAAACCTCAACATTTTTATTTCTTCTTCCTGAACTTTAATTTCTTCCCAAAATTTCTTCTTGGTTTCCTTCACTTTTGCTCAATGCACTGTTGTAATTGAGTTTCCAATAGTATGAATAATTACTATGGCACAAAGAACTTTTTTCCAGTTAAAATACTCTTTTGTATTACATTTTTACATTACATGAATTGTATTGCTTGGATCCTGTGAAGAGTGATCTCAGGAATGTGGAAAGGAATACAGGATGTACATCATTTTTATGTGCAATCAAACAATTTAACTTTATGATAGATTATAGTGCCTTTGATTGTGGCACCATGCACAATCATTAACCCGGCTCCAGGGAGGTAGGGTCCCCTTCCCTATTCCTCCACTGGGGTAATTCCTGTCTGGCGCATCCATGTCGCGGGGGTGGGCATCCCACACTTCAGTAGGCCGGAGTGATAGGATGGCTGAGTTCGGGCAGGGACCCAATCCCGTGGGATATAACACGGAACCCATGCCCAGCGTTACGGGTGAAGACTTTAATGGCAGCGACGATCGAGAAGAAAGACTTCAGAACGGTGTAGCTGGCAGATGAGGCAACCCTCTTTTCTGAGGATTAAATGAGAAGGGAACCACTGCCTTGTGGTGGAGGAGAAACTGCAAAGGCTAAGGGAGACAACCCCAACAGAAAATCCTTCTGTGCGTTAGACCTAGCAACCCAGTAAGAAAGTCTTCATATATTGCTTTCAAAACACAGACGAGCCTCGGAACGAACCACTCAGGATTTGACTCCACTGCTTCTTCAGGTACAGGTGTGAATGATGGGAGACATGATGATATTCATCAGCACAAGAAGATGAAACCAAATGGACTAAAAACCAACCTAAATATTGGCACCCTTAATATATTAACCCTCAATGGAAAAATAGAAGAAATGACAGATGTACTAACAGAGAAAAAGTTAGATATTTTGGCATTAAGCAAAACGAAGTGGAGGGAAAGGTTGAGAAGAATTTGAGAGGAGGAGGAAAACTGTACTGGAGTGGGAATAGCAGGTTCAGAAGAAGTGGTGTGGCAATAAGAAAGTACAAGGTGGTCAATAAGAAAGTACAAAGCTGTATTGAAAGTGTGAGATATGTTATCCGACAGGATCATAATCTTAAACCTGAGATTCCAAAAAGAAACACTAAAAGTTATTCAGATATATGCACCTCAAGTGGGATGTAGCGAAGAAGAGAAGATTGACTTTGAAAATGACTTAGAGAAACATATAGAGAGTGCTATATACTGAGGGGAGATTTTAATGCCAGGTAGGCAAAGACGAAAGTGATTTGAGCAAGTGTTGGGATGTTTTGGATATGGAGGCAGAAATGAAGAAGGGGAAAGACTCCTGGATTTGTGCCAGAGGAATGGAATGAAAATAGCAAATAGCTGGCTTATGAAAAGAGAAGTCATGTTATCAGCAGATGCAGTTGGGATGGAAGAACCAAGAGTGTAATTGATTATATTCTAGTAGATAGGGAATGGGGAGAGAAAGTAACAAATATGAAGGTAATTCCAAGTGTGAGTGCAGATGGAGACCATAGATTACTGGTGGGACACTGGAAAATGAGTCAGTGTGTGAAAAATAGAAACCAGCGGAAAGTGATGAGGATATGGGATTGGAAACTAAAGGTGAGTGAAAAGGGTGTTGAGAAGTATAGAGAATTGGATACGGGATTGGAAACTAAAGGAGAGTGAAAGAGTTGAGAAGTATAGAGAATTAATCACACAAAAACATCCAAAAGAAGTTTTCTGCGATGTAGGAAAAGAATGGAGTTTATTAAAAGACACTTTAGTCAAAGCACCACAAAAAGTATGTGGTAGAACATGTGGAAAAGAGAAAGTAAGACAGACTAGTTGGTGGGATGATACCACAATCCAAGAAGTTAGAAGAAAAAAATAGAGCATGAAGAAAGTGGTGGATAACTAAAAACGACAAGGATCATAAAAGATATATAGAGAAAAAGAAGAAGTGCATAGAAATAGTGGAAACAACAAAGAAAAAGGCATGGGAAGAGTTTACAAAAAACTCGCAGAAGAGGTGAAGAGCAATAAGAAAATGTTCTATAAAATGATGATAAAAGGAAGGCTTTTGAAGTACCAGTAAAGATGGAAACAGAGGATGGTACTGTGATTGAAGATCCAAGGAATATAAAAGATCTCTGGAAAGAACATTTTAAGAAACTGTTAAATGCTGAGGAGCAGGAACACGAGGAAAGAACAAATAATGGAGAAACTGAGAGCAGCTGGGAAGCAGGATTAGGACAAATTATATGGGAAGAAATGGAAATAGCTGTGAAGAAGATTAATGGGGGCAAAGCCCCAGCACCTGATGAAGTATCAGTGGACATGATAAGAGCGCAGGTCCAGTGGGAATGCAGTGGCTGTGTAGAGTACTATCAAGTGTGTGGAGAAATAGTACAATACCTGACGATGGGAGAAGAGGAGACATTGTTCCCATCTTCAAAAAAGGCAACAAAAGACTTTGTAAAAACTACAGAGGAATAACCCTTATGAGTCACAGAGCCAAGATTTTTGAAAGAATTTTACTAAATCAAATAAGTGAAAAGGTAGAATAGGAGCTGGGTGAAGAACAGCATGGGTTTAGGAAAGGAAGAAGCACAATCAACCTGATATTTTCTATCCGTCAACTGATGGAAAAAAATGGGAGTATAACAAAAGGGTGATAATGGTTTTTATGGACATAGAAAAGGCATATGACTCAAGTTAACTCTGGAGGCAGACTGTGATACAGCTGATGACAGCAGCAATCTGTTGGGATGGGTTTGGAGAGGGATAGCAGAGTGGGAGTGAGGGAAGATGATGCACTGTGTGTGGGAGTGCACTGGGATGTGGTGGAGATACTGCAGGACTGCTAGATGCTTGATGCTGTGCTACAGAGGGGAGGTGTGAGGGGGTGACTGCACTGGTGGGGTACAAGGCATGTGCAGTGCTGGAGTGGGAGCAGTGAAGGAACAGATACATGGAGGAAAGGGACTAATGAACAGTGAGACCACAGTGGTTACGAAAGCAAAGGATTTGTTGTAGGGGGAGTTACCACCTATGCAGTCCAGAAAAGCACAGGATGTGAAGCAGTCATTCAAGTAAAGCACAATGCCTTGGGCAGCACATTCAGCAACTGAGTGGCACTACTGTCTCTTGGCCATCATTTGGCACTGGTCGTTCATGTGGACAGACATCTTGTTGGTTGTCATGCACACTGAAAAAGTAGCACAGTGCTTTCAGCTTAGTCCGTGGATTGCAGGACTGGAGCAGTTGATAGTGGGAGGCATATGGGGCAGGTTTTGCATCTAGGTCTCTGCCATGAGGCAATGCTTTGGAAGCAGAGATGGACATGGATATTGGGTAGGTTAGGTGTGTGAAAGAGTACCACTGTGGGAGGGACAGGGACAATAGTGAGGAGGAATTCCTCATTTCAGGTCACAATGGGAGGTAGTCAAAACCCATGCAGGGAATGTAATTCAGTTGCACCAGTTCTGAGTGGTACTGAGCCACAAGACAAGTGCTCCTTTGTGGCTGGACAGTGGATGTGTGGGAGGTGGTAGGTGACTAGAGAAACAAAGCATACAAGATATATCTTTGGACAGGGTTGGGACGGTAATTGCGGTCCATGAAGACCTTAGTGAGACTCTTGGCATATTTGGAGAGGGATTGCTTGTCACTACAGATGCGACAACCACAGATGGCTAGGCTGTATGGAAGGGACTTCTTGGTATGGAATGGATGGCAGCTGTCCAAGTGGAGGTATTGTTGGTGGTTGATAGGTTCAATGTGGACCGAGGTACTGATGTAGCAATTAGACAGATGTCAACAATGGGGAAGGTGGCTTAATCGATTAAGGAGGATCAGATGAAGCAAAATGGGAAGAAGGTGTTGAGGCTTAAGAGGAATGTGGAAGAGTCTCATTACCCCCGGTCCAGATAATGAAGATGTCATTAATGAATCTACACCAGGTGAGGGATTGTGGATTCTGGATGGTTAGGAAGGATTCCTCTAGAAGGCCCCTGAACAGGCTAGCATAGAATGGTGCAATGTAGTCTGCCCATTGCTTTACCATGGATTTGTTTGTAGGAGATGTCTTCAAAGGAGAAGTAATCATGGATGAGGACATAAATGACCACAGTGATAGTAAATGTGGATGAGAATAGAGTTATTCATAGCGATGAGGAAGGAGCTTGTAGGTTTGTAGTCAGTCAGATGCTGGGAAAGGTAGTGTTCAATAGCAGAAAGGCCGTGGGCAGTGAGAATGTTACTGTAGAGGGAGGTAGAATGTACAGTGATGAGTAGGGAGCCAGGTGGTGCCAGAACAGGAAATGTGGAGAGTCAGTGAAGGAAATGGTTGGAGTCTTTTATGTAGAAGGGTAGGTTGCAGGTAATAGGCAGAAGGTGTTGATCTACATCAGCAGAGATTCTCTAAGTGGGGGCAGAGTAACCAGCCACAATGGGGTGTCCTGGGTGGTTGGGTTTATGGACTTTAGGAAGCAAGTAGACGGTAGGAGGTATTATCTATTGGAGGGACCCTGTTGGCTGTCAGATACATCCACCTACAAACTGTGCCACAGTGAACCCCTTCCAGAAATCCAGAAGCATCTCCAGTACCTCATGAAATCCATGGTTGCATCCATGAACCTCTCCTCTGAGTCTACCTCCCTCCTCACCCCCATTACTCCCTGTGCTCCTACATTCTGCATGCCTCCTAAGGTTCATGGATCCAACCACTCAAGACAACCCTCTGTGGCCAGTTACTGTGGCCCCTCTGAGAGAGTCTCTTTTTCATTTATCAATACCTTCAGCCTATTATCCGTAACATAACTTCCAATATAAATGACATCAACCAACTCTCCATACTTCCTGTTTCTTTATCACCTGGCTCTCTGCTTGTCACTGTCGATGCTACCTCCCTCTACACTAATACCCTCACTGCCCATAGCCTTGCTGCTACTGAACATTACCTTTCATAAAGCCTGACTCCAGACCTACAACCTCCTACCTGATCACTGTGTCCAACTATATCTTCATCTACAAGCAACTCCATGGTACAACATAGAGCACCATCTTATGCCACTCTACTCATTGGCCTTCAAGAGGAATCCTTCGTATTGACCCAGAATCCCAAATCCCTCATCAGCTTCTGATTCACTGATGACATCTTCCTGATCTGGACCAAGGGAGTGGACATGCTATCCCCATTCCTCCTGACACTCCACACATTCTTCCCCATTCATATTACCTCGTCCTTTTCAACCCAACAAGCCACAATCCTCATTATATACATCCACCTTGAAGGTGGCTACATCAGGACCTATGTTCACATCAAACCTACTAACCACCAACATACCTCCACTTCGACAGCTGCCACCCATTCCTTCCACACAGCCTAACCACCAATGGTCACTGCATCTACAGCGATAAGCAGTCCCTCTCCAAATCTGTCAAGCATCTCCCTGTGGCCTCACAGACTGAAATTACTCACCCAACCTTGTCCAGAAACAGAACTCCTGTTCTTTGTCTCTCTAGTCACCTATCACCTTCCACATATCTACATTCCATCAATGCAGTAACATTCCTCTCAGTACCACCCAGGACTGGAAACAGAATTACATTCTCCACCATAGTTTCAAAAGCAGAGCCACCTATGACAACAGCCATGTGAACTGCAAACTAAGCTGCAACCACTTTGCTGCTTTCTATATGGGTACGACAACTAGCAAGCTGTCCATCTGTATGAATGGCCATTGCCAAACTGTGGCCAACAGACAGCTGGGCCACCCAGTTGCTGAATGCCCTGCCCAGGATAATGTGTTTCACTTTAATGACTGCTTCACTCCCTGCACTATCTGGATTATTCTTACCAACATCTGATTTTCTGAATTGTACAGGTGGGAACACTCCCTGCAAGAAATCCTTCATTCCCGTAAGCAGCCTGACCTAATCCTATGCTAGTCCCTATTTCCCACCTACCTCTCCCTATCCATATCCCAAACCCTATCCCTTTCCCTGCCCCCATTACACACACACACACACACACACACACACACACACACACACACTTACTTTCTATCCCACCAACATACCTACTACTCTCCTGCCCCCAGCACAGTTTTCCAACACTGCACCTAGCAGCCCTATCCTGTCCCAAAAATTTCCCTACACATTTTTACAGGGAGCACAGCATGTTCCCCCATCCTGCCCTATGCTGCCTCTGATTTCTGTGACCCACCCCAGCAGATTGCAGCTCAAATCAGATGCAGCCATAGCTGGGACCCAGAGCTCAGAGACAGTAGCCATGTTTGTGTGAGCTGTTCTTGTGTGTGTGTGTGTGTGTGTGTGTGTGTGTGTGTGTGTGTGTGTAAGTTTGTGTATGTATTGCCTACTTTGGAAGACAGGCTGTGTACAAAAGCCTAAGATTCTAGCAGTCTTTCTCATTGTGCTTGTCTGCTATTCAGTGCCTTCTCTATGAGGTGAGTAGCAATCAGTCCTTTCTAAAATGTTATTAGTTCTAACTGGAAAAGAGGCACTTGAAAAAATTCTACAGCTGCTGAAAACATTTGAGAATAACTTGAACCTCGGTTCCATCAAAATGGGCTAAAACTGAACGTCACCCACCCACCCACCCACCCACCCACCCACCCACACACACACACACACACACACACACACACACACACACACACACATACTGCTATGCCCCTACATGATGAAGACTGGGCAGACAGTGCCAGTACTGTATTTCAGCAGGTGGATTAAGCTGTGGTGGTGGCAGTTTTTAGGGAACAAGCAGGAGATTTCACAAAAGCTTAAAATATGTATCACATTTGTGTCATGAAATCTGTGAAGGAGCCAATATTTATCATATGCATTGTATAACATGCCAAGATGTATAAAATAATAAACATGGAAAATATGTTAACGCCTGTCAGAGAAATAGCTAATTGTACTGACTCTCAAGACTTAATTCAGCAATACCTCCCTGGTTTCTTAAGCAAATTAGAAAGTGAATGTTCTTGTTCGCCTTAGTATATTTGAGGTATGCTGACTACCAAGCTCAAAGATTGTAAACAATTCTAGGATTGTAAGAAGAAATTTGTCCTTCCTAGTCAAGACACAAGCCTGTTGCTTGACACCATATGGCTGCAAGCATAAACGAATTTTTTGAGGTTTATTAGGGGTTAAACACTGAGTTCATTAGTCCCTTTTTACCATTAAGAAGCAAAACCTAAAGGTTTCCAGTAGAAGAACAGAATGTACTACCAATCTGATGTTTGCTGCATCATCTGAAGTAAAGAGTGAGGTAAAATCAGTGGGAAGGAAATAAAACATCAAAAAGTAAGAAACTGCAATGAGGTAAGAAAGGTGTGCCAATCTGAAATCGCCAGACCCTCCCTGCAACTGGTCTATTCCATAGCAGGAGATAAACTTGCACACTCCAGCAGTCTCCCAATCACTATAGAATACAGGGTTAATTCTCGAGTAAGTGAAACATGTGTTTTCATTCATAATTAAAAAAAGGCAAAATAATACCAAAAGTTAAAAAAAGGTTAATGTAATAAAATGCAACAGAGTGGAGGAGGTGCGCTGGCCAGAAGGTTCTGGAGGACCTCCAGACCCAGTACTATGTTGGGAGTTCCACTTCCACACTCTTCCAGTGGTTCCCCATTCACTGTAGAATATTAGTTGTATGTTCAAGTCACAGAATGAGAATAAAGCAGATGAGACCATGGTAATGAACTTCATGTGAGTATGTGTATAAACCAGTTTCTCAAAATAAAACATAAAACCAGAGACGCTGCTTGGATGTCATCATTTAACAGTAGAGGCAGAGTTGCCAAGCTTAAGTGTTTCCCACAAAGGAGTGAAGTTGGAGCACCCTAACAGGGTACAAGCCACTGACATGAGGTGTATCACAATGACAACAGGGTAATCACCTCGCCCGAGGATGTGATGATAAATCGACCAGATATGACCAATATGTAGCTGGTACAGGACAGCAGATTCCCTTTGAGAAGGGTGAACGGAAGAGTGCCATGTGGCCATGGATTCCTTTACGGCATAGCTTGTTCGTAGTTGTCACAGTGAGCCATTCCTCGTTCCTTGCCGCCAGAAACTGATGACGACATGTTGTCTTCAAGGCGGATCCCAGTGTCCTCATTTCCAGGATTTCCATCTCAGTAGCATTCCTACTTGACATGGAGTCAAGAGGAATCCAGTCAAGTTCCCAGTACTGTAGAGTTGAGTAAGAAGATCATGTATGGGCAAAATCAGTGGATTACAAGGAGAGCATTGCTTGTGGCATGCGGGCCTGTTAGAGAGTCACCATAGATAGGAAATTTTTGCAAGAGTGAGTGCACATATAATCAAGCATTTGGATAATGGCTACTAATTCCGCTGTAGAAACGGTATATACAGACAGTTGTGAGTGTTGTTCACGACCCCTGGAATGTGTGAAGGCAATGTGATCATCAACCTGTGAGCCATCAATAAAGATGGCTGTAGAAGTACGAAATTCACCACGAAGTGAGAGAAACAAGCCAAAAAGTAGAGAGTCCTATCATTTCTGTTGAAAAGGTTCAGCTATGTCTCTGGATGAGGTACACACTGTGTTGTTTGGGGAGGGGCGTGTTGTGAAGAAACCTGCCAAGATGGTTCAAAGGAGGAAGACAGATGTCAGTGCAAAGAGATTCCAGACAAATTTCTGCTGCTGGAATGGCCAGATACTGCAGTGGTAAACCAGGTACAATAGCTGTAAAGACGAAGGGACTGCTGATCCATAAGCAAGATGCCCGTAATCTAGTTGGGATAGAACTAGTGCTTTGTTTAGGTGCAAGAGAGTAGAGCATTCTAGATCACAAGAGATGTAAGTGGGGCAGTGGTGTGTGCTGACTTTCAACTGGCCTTTCTTTTTAAGGTGGTAAATATGTGGTAGTCATGTCAATTGAGCATCAAATAAAAGTCACAGAACAACTATATAACTCTACAACACCGGGCATTTCATTATGAAAGTAGAGTTCCGGATCTGAATGAACAGTTCTACACTGGCAGAAGTGCATGCTACATGTCTTTGCAGTGGAAAACAGGAAACCACAGTTGCGAGCCCAGGACTGTGCTTTCCTGATGACATCTTGCAGCTGGTATTCAGCAACATTCCTGAAGAACTGTGGCAAATACAAAAGACATCTACATATAGGGACAGTGGGACAGTGAGACCATAGGCCCTAAAGCATCTACAAGCCCATTAATTGCTATCACGGAAAGGGCCACACTCAGCATGAATCCCTGTGGGACTCCATTCTCCAGTATATGGAAGGTGCTACAGGACATCCCAACTTGGACATGAAACAACTGTAGAGACAGAAAATAAAATAAATTAAAACAATCGAGAAGGGCTTCCAAAACTTCCTATGTACAATGTGGTAAGGATGTAGTATCACCATAATGTGTCACACGCCTTTCTTAAGTCAAACCAGACAGCAGAGATATGTTTGTGACATTCTTACACACACTCCATAGAAATTAAATGCTTAGTTGAGGATCTGCACTCCCTAAATCCACACTTGATGTTGGACAAAGGGCTCTCGTCTCAAGAGTCCAACATAGCTTTTGGTTCACTATTCATTCATGCAACTTTCACACAACATTCGTAAGGCTGATCGGTCTGTAGCTGTCCATTTTATATGAGATTTTACCTGGTTTCAAAAACTGGACAATTGTGACTTCAATTCCCCAGTGTTGGAAACAAACCTCCACATCAGATACCACTGAAGACCAAAATATGTGGTGTTGGTAATCCACAGTTGGATGTAGCATTTGATTGGGGATTTCATCAGGTCTCAGCTTTGTGTCATGACTTACGACCAGAGCATGAGGAGTTACCATTCACTGAAAGGAGTGTTATATGGTTCCAGACATTGAATAGTGAAGAGTGGGTTCTTATCCTCTACCTGTCTTGTGTGTAGCCGAAAGGCTGAGGAGTAGTTGTCAAATGCACATGCTTGAGCAAAGTGTTCTGGATTAACAGTAGGGTCAGAATGAATACTGTCATCTAAGAGAATAATGGGAATGCTAGTTGCTAGCTGGTGATCATAAATACAATACACCTGTGAAATGCATTGTGGCCCACACCTGTGAGGAAGAGATATGAGTTCCTGTTTCAGCAACATACTTTTCCCAAATTTTTCCCTTCTGGTGTTTCATAAGCTAGTGTGCCTGGACATGAAACCTTGAAAGACACTAAGATTTTGAACTAATGGATGATGTGTATGTCATTGGGGTCCCCACCAGCAGTCTTACATTGCCTGAGAGATTTCCTGTTTCTGTTATTGGAGTGGTTCCCACAGAATGGGGAATTGTCAGTACTAGTGTCATATATTAAGTTGTCAATATTCCCTTGTAGAGTAGCATTGAATGGTAGGGCATTACTGAAAGAATATCAACTGTATTTCTTAAGTTTCCACTATCGATGGCACTCAGTTGGGTGACAAAGTGGGAGGGCCATAACAATCTGAAAATGATAAATCTTATAGAGATCACTATGTACCCTCCACTAGACTGAGTGGAGAAGGCTAGAGTTACAGATCAGGAGATCAATGGCTGCATACATTCCATCTGCCAGACTAAAATAAGTTGGTGTGCCACTGTTTAGTGAATGTAAGTAAAGGTCTGTGATTAATTGTTCCATAGTGTAAATCTGTTAGATGTTCTACTGATGCCTCACAAGAGTTCTGGGCACTGAAATCGCCTAGCAGGAGGAAGGGTGGAGGTAGCTGATGGATCAGGTCAACTACCAACCGATAAGTCAGCTCCCTGACTCAAAAGAAATATGTATTACAGAGAGAAAAACACATAGTTGTCCGTAAGCAAACAGCCACAGCCTCTAATGCAGTACTGAGTGGAATTTGACCACCAAAAGTGCCTGCAAGCATCAGTATGCAGACACCACCTGATGCCCTTTCAAGATCAAAACTATTTTTGAAATTGGCATGATCGTTATGTAAGGTAGGAGTATATGTTTCACAGAATGGAGTTTCTTGAAGGAGTCTGTACATACAGCTATATAAAAGGAAAGTAGGTATCCAAAGTGCCACTAGATGGCGAAGAAAACTATTACAATTCCACTTGATGAAGGCTGTGGGAGTACCCAGGGATGGTGGGAAGAAAGCGAGAAGATTAATCATATTTCAGCCTCTGCCTATATCACCTGTTGAGTTGGAAAGAGAGGGAGGCAGGAGGTTTATGTACAGCTGAGACCACCTGGTCCATCTTCACCTTCCATTTTTTCTTGTCCTCTTTCTGCTGTTTATCTTTATTCTCCTTGTGGCATTTCAACTCCAGGTGGGGACTTTTTTGTTTGTGATATCAGAAAGGGGGTATGAACGAGCTGTCCTGGGGCCCATAGCCCGTGTCTGATGGTGGCCCAGTAGGCAGAGTTAGTCTGCTGAAAAGGTCCAGAGGAAGATGATCCTCTACTGGGGGATGCTGGATAAGTAGGTGGAGAAGTAAGTTTCCCAATACAGGTGTAGTGGGAACAAGAGAGAAAGTGGGTCCACTCATCTTTATATACAGATTTTTATTCCTGTACCCAAAACAAATTCATGTAAAATACTGCATCGGGGATGAAAAGTGCAGTTCTGCATCAGAGTGGTAAAACAAAGCCTCCAATAACCACTCAATTATCCTTTGACTGCTGTTGGGTACGGTGAACAAAATAAACATCGGTTTTTCCAAATGTGTACACAGTTTCTCATCTCTCTGTAACATGAGGGTCAATGAAAAGTAACACCCTTGTTCACGTTGAGGTTCTTGTGGAAGATGGTGGAAGTGAGTGGGGTGGAGAGGAGGGTGATGGTGATTGGAATGTCACCGAGTTTCTTGCAAGAGAGCCATGATTGCGACTGAGTAAATATCTCTGTTTGAATGAGGATAAAGCAGTCACTTCATCTTTTTAATACTGGATATTACTTCCTCAAATTTTTCTTCAATACATTCAATTAAGAACAATGATTTTGTATTCAAAAAGGCCTCTTCCATCACTTTGGGAACAAACTAACAAGGACAGGTCCCCAGTAGTACAATCAACATTTTGCAACCACCTATGTGGTGGTGTAGATTAAGGGCCCAATTATCACACCTCGAAGCCATTCACCCTAGTGAACCATCGTTTAAGAGTAAAAGCCGAAAAACAATTCAGCCTGTTCCTCTAGAGCAATAAATTAACAAAATAATTAAGGCTGCTGCCTTTGTGCAATGGATAGTGTAAAAGACTAGAAAGACATAGGTGGCGGGTTCGAATTCTGTCAGGTACCTGTAAAAAATAAATAAATTAATTAATTAAAAAGCTATTCAGGTAATGTTTTTAAATTGTCTAATCCTTGCCAAGTAATTTTAACCATTTCATTAACTTTTTAATTTGTTCTCATATTGTCTTCCTGTCATTCTTTTTTCATTTGGAATACTTGTCCATATGGTTTTAATTCTCTTTTATTTGTATGTTGTAATACCTAATAATTTAAAAATACCAATCAAACAACTAAAAAAATGTAATAGTTATTAGTATTAATACTGATTGTGCAACAGTCACAAAAATTTATTTTTCGTTGTGAGGTGTACAGTCTTTTGGGTGGTAATTGTCATACAAACATTTGAAACACGAATTGTTCTCACACAACGGACAAACTATAAAAGCAATCTTTTTACATTCAAATAGTTTCTTCACCAAATTCAAAGGGAAGCACACTTCATCCACGTTAAGAAATACTGTTTTTTCATTACCTAACTTCAATCCATACCAGACATACCTCACCATATTTTGGAAGGCTGGTGCATACAGAATCCGATGAAGGGCTTAACGTATTTCGATTACATTTTCATTTTTAGCCATTTTGCATGTATCTTGAAGAAATTCAGGTTCTCTCTGGAGTTTTTTAATAATATTTTTCCCATGCCAATAAAAACATACAGCACATGGCTGACACAGAGGCGTAAACTTTGTAGGAATAATTTTCACAGTGTATGTAGCTTTTCCAGCACTGTTCACAAATATTTCGTCATATAACATGTTGTTCATCTGACCACTCCATGAACTAAAAAGTAACAAAAAATCATTTTCTTTAATGTAAGGTTTCATTACATACTGCAAATATTGTCTGTACAGCTCTTTTGTTAATTTTCTTGATTTTGAGCAGGTCACGACCATATTTCCGTATTCTGACTCCAAACGTTCAGTTTCTTTAGCAATTCTAGGTCCGAATTTAACTCTGACTTCCTGCACACTTAAGAACATGTCTGGTAGCAATTCATTGGTGACTGTCAAAGCATATTGTGCTGTATACGAATGTATAGCTTTTGCCAAATTTCTGTTTTGCACCAAAACCGCTTTTGATCCCTGAGACTTAAGTGAACTATGATACATTGATTCGTAATTGCAACCCATTTGATCAATATTAATAACAAGGCTTGGATTGTAATCACCCATTAATCAGCACTACACGTTTCCTGAATCGTTCTGCTGCTTCTACAGTTTCTTGAAGTGTTGCAACGTCATTTGCACTAACGAATTTAGTCAATTTTCTCTGACATATTCCATGTTTTATTTTAAATTTTTTTGTCCACTTCCCACTTGCAAAGGAAGAAAAGATTTCTGATACAGAACAGCGATATCAACTGCCCATTGTTGCAGTGTACGCGTCGTCACTTGTTCCTGGCATATTTGAGCATCTTTATACGTTTCAAATGTTTCGGTATCAATTAGACACAGAATACTGAATTTAGTTCCTTGTTGTTTGACATCTTGTTTCCATTTCCTCAAGTATCCTTTTCTGCATAAATGAGAGAAACCACTTTGTTGAATTTTTTTCAATGGGTAATTAGGATGATATTCAGCAAAGGCAACTGCTTTTGATTAGTATTGTAATGGAATGTATGTCGATGGAGGGTGGGGTGGGTGGGTGGAGGTGGGGGGTTGTTCAGAAAGGAGATATCTCTCTTTGTAAACAGACAATGCATAGCGTAAGACATTTATGAAAGTTCCTCTCATGTCTTCATCAAATTGCTCCATTCTCTCATCATGACATTTGCTGATTGATGAATCTGCATTGTCACACATTTAAGAAAAGGAGGGAGAGAGAGAGAGAGAGAGAGAGAGAGAGAGAGAGAGAGAGAGAGAGAGAGAAAGAGAGAGAGAACTGATTTGTGATTGGTAACTGCAAATCCACCAATGATTTTGAGCTCAGTGAAGAAATGGGAGCAAATGAAACAAGTTAACATAAAGGTTAAAATGACTTGGCAAAGGCTTAGAAAATTACATTACATTACAACTGAAGAAAATAACTGAAGAAGGGAAAAAAAAAATTACAGAATATGATGGAATTCGAACCTGCCACATTCAGTTTTCCATCCCTTTACGCTATCCATTACGCTACAGCATCAGTTGAAATGTTAATTTAATGTTCTAGAGGAACAGGCTTAATTTTTTCTAGCTTTTACTCGTAAATGAGGGCCCACCAGGGTGAATGGCTTCAGAGTGTGATACCTGGGTTCTTAACCTACACGACGATATAGGTGGTTGCAAAAAGTAAATAGTGAGGGGAATATTTCTCACTATTTCCATCAAATCTACTTTCTCTTAAGGTGTGGCCAGGGAGGGAAAGCCTGTGGGTCACATTTTTCCACAGTGAACCAATTAGTTCTGCCTGGAGAGACAGCTAGGGCCCTGCAGTCACCAGCAAGTGACGTTTGATCCTCTTCACTGCGGACATCTGCCATTGTGTCTTCCACTCTGACTAGAGGCTGTCCCCATAGGCACCACCCTGTCACAACAATGGCTGCCTTGAAACTCGATGGGTACATATTCCTGGCCATGCTTGGGGAGAATGCAGCTCTGGTAACAAAAGTGAGTTGCTAAGTTATTAGGGGGCTATGACTGTGTAGGTATCTGAGGACCCCCTACAAAGAACTCAATGGACTGGCTACAATGAGAAGTTTCGCAAATCTAATTCAATCACTCGCACAAAAGGTGCTTAAGATAGAATTTCAAAGTGGTTGAATGTGTACCACAATGGGTGACATTCTCGCACTACTCTAACTTTTTTTTTTCTTCTTCTTCTTTTGTTGTTTTTGGAGGGGGGGGGGGGGGATGATGACGTTGATGATGACTATGAGAATAACAACAACAAAATGAAAGTCATCCTACAGACCAAGTCAGAGACAAGATGGAGTCAGAGAATAGGATTGCAGCCCAGCAAATGAAGCAGAATCGCAAGGGCTTCGGATCCTGCATTAATCAGTCACATTCTCACAAAAGAACTATGAGCCTCTGGAGGGTGTTTACAAAATTTTATCATTGTTAATGTAAGACAACACTTGCACAATTTAAATTTAAACTGCATAGAAACAATTGAGTCATTATAAACATGTAATACAAAGTTAAAACGTTCTGTGGTAAACTAGTTTTTGGGAAAGCAGTTCAGTAAGTAAGTAACTCTGCTCTCAGGTCCAGAGGACCACGCAATGCTGATTGGCTGGTATTTCATCTTCTGCCATTTAGTCTCATGCAACTGCGGTACAGCAGGGCATGAGGTCAGCACACAACTCTCACAGCTGTTGGTGGATTTCCAAACCTTGGAGGCTGCTACTTCTCATTGAAGTAGCTCATCAATTGGTATCAGATGGGTGAAAGGACCCCATTCTAGTCATCCCATCAAGGAAAAATTCCTGGCAGTACCACGAACTGAAACTGGGTCCTTCAACACAGCAGTCAGAGCACGCTGAGCTTTCAGCTGCAGAGGAAAACGTGAAAAGCAGTTAAAGAATGGCAATTTAAAGCAGTTTCTGACATCCAATGTGAACAAGGCCAGATCAAGCTAAATTTTATCATATCAGAAACCTGCAGAAAAACTTAAAATGAAGCAATTTATGAAGATTTTAAAATTTTGGAATACAATATTTTTCTGTTTTTCCTTCTTCTTCTTCTTCTTCCCCTTCTCCTCTTCCTCTTTTTTAGATATTTGATCAGTGGGTAATCAAAAGCAAATGGAGGTAATTCAGATGCAGTGTGATTCAAATTGAAAAGCAAAATTACAAAATTAGGTGAAGTGGATATGCCTTGATTTTGCAAAACCTGCCAGGTTTGCAAACACCAGAGAATTCGCACATGAAATTATATCCATGTTTAGAAGTACTTTTCAGAGTGCGTAATTATTT
Source organism: Schistocerca americana (assembly GCF_021461395.2). NCBI lineage: Eukaryota > Metazoa > Arthropoda > Insecta > Orthoptera > Acrididae > Schistocerca > Schistocerca americana. Next base: position 624,097,971 of record NC_060120.1, read on the forward strand.
ACAATAATTTAGAAAATTAAATCTCCTGACTTTCATCTCGAGATTGTACCAGAAGTAATCAATCCAAACAAAATTTCCCCAAAGTAGGAACAGTAGTATCAAAGTATAGATGTTAAGTGCCAGGCAGAAAAAATTAATAGTACATTGTTGTCCACCTCCACTGTACTGTTTATTCAAATTAAACAACATTTCAAGGGCACGTTTCTTGTTCCTTTTGTACCTCCCTTCGGTTCACATACTCACACACAGCATTAATTTGGCCCGTCTTAGTTTTGAGTCTAGCGTGATTGTTTAAACAATAAGTTTTTTATATATTTTTTTTCGCCAGTCTGAACTCTGCTGCATTAAGGCAGTGGTGGGTAAAATAGATGAGAAGTGGCGAAAGAAAATAAATATCACCTAGGATCATGCCAGAATTCATTCAAAGTACAGGTTGTAATTACGTATTGTAACAACATAATCAACAGTAAAGGAAGTTTCCAATTGGTGATTTAAAAAAATTACTACACAGATAAAAATTAAACACTCACAAAAATGGAGTGAAAATCAATCTTGAGAATTATTATTTGATAAACAAATACATTGACACAAATCTAAAGCACACAATACATTCAAGATGCAATAAAAGATAACAAATATTAACAGAATTGCGCCAAGAGTAATCCACTATGGTGCATGGGTATGAGAGATTCCCAGAAATACTGCATTGTGCATCAAAGAGAGGACTGCATGTCTGCATTTGTCTATAATCCATCTCAGGGACATCATACACTGATCCTCCAGGTTTTTATTGCAAATAGCAACATCAGTTCAAAGACATTCATTAATCTTTGTGCGTCCATACATTCTGTATTTGTCTCCAGCTATTCTGAAGGTGGGAGATTTTGTTGGTCCCTCTAATTTATCCAAGTCTCTAATCAAGAAGTTACTTACTTCTTGAGCAGCTAAAGTAAAATTCAAAATCATGCCTAGACCTTAAGCATTGAGTAGAGATCAACAGACCATGGAACAGATGTAATATAGAAGCAGATAACTTGATTCTTAATATAGAGGCAGACAACTTGATTCTCTTTCTATAGGCTGTTGTTTCCTTTCTAATTCTTCCCTGACATATGTGGAGAAGCAGAATGCTGAGGCAGTAGTTTTTGTGAAGGGTTAGGTGAACACTACACAGTGAGAGAGGACTAGCAGTACTGAAAAAAAGAAAGTATGTGACTTTTAAAATGTAAAAATATATCCATTGTCTATGTCTGGGACATTTGTTCATATTCAAGGATGATATTTCTGTTTCACTTCCAAAATTACTTTAGCAGCAACAGCTTGTACACACAATTATGCTCAAGACTGTTCACTTCCAAGTAATATTAGCCAGAAGTTACAAGTACATTACTTCACCTTTTGTATCAATGACAGTACCAATGTCATCCTTTTCCAAAGTCTAAATCAACCACTGTACCACCCTAGTAGTTTATATAATTTATCATAAGAAATAGGATTTGGTTCAAAAATACCACCACCCACTGTTAGTTTGAAACAAGGAGTATTCTTAGTAAAATACAAAGAAACATATGTAATGACTATCAAAATAGACATGCATTATAATAACTAATGCTAAATCTCTAATGTACACAAATATTATAATGCCAAACTCACGTCATTTTCTGAGAACATATCCCTGTAATTACTCATGAGACATGAAAAACGAAATCCAAATGCTGATTTTGATTCACTGGGAAGACCATAATGTATCAGCCATAGAGAATCTGTTATCTTTAAGTCATATAATATTGCATCTGAGCAAACAAGAATGGGATATGAACCTGATATTTTCATGAGATTCCACTTCCTGTACACATCTGTGAAGAGACAGTCAGGTGATCACGACAATTGGAGAGTAACCAAGTAACATTCAAAAGAATAAAATAAAACCATGCATAACCATCATGACATAGAAAAATTCATTTTTCTAAATGCCTGAGACACTCATAAACTCACCTTCAATGTCAAAATGTAGCATATTTTCATGAGCAATCAGAACATGTTCATATGCTGATTTCAATGCAAGGCCTAGTTCAGCAACATCCTCTACAGATTCAGAAACAACTACCATTTTATACAAACCAAAGTTACTGTTCAGAAGATCTGAAACCAATCAGAAAACAAATATTACAACAAGAAGATGGGAGAAAAATAAATAAATAAAAAGTAGGTGACCTTTTATTCCTGAATCACTAATGTGAAACAAGTTGTAAAGTTTTTTGGATGACAATGCTCCGCTACACTAGCTGTTGAAACAAAGATTAGAATATCCCTTTAATTTGTCTTTTCCACTGCTGCACACTATGGCTGTGTAACTATTTTAAATGTATGGTATAACCTGTTAGACAGTCAAAACATGCATTGTTCACACATTGTTGTAACACAGCTGGGTGGCTGGAATTTAAATAAAAACAATACATGGTTCTTGGCCATGCTCTTTTGGGGTCATATGCTTGACACAACACCATAAATGTTAACAAAGCTGTAACTTTTTTGCATCAATATACATCTTTCACTTGATGGAATTTACTGTGTAAGTCAGTTGTCATGTTTTCAGTAAAACATTTCATATCTGGGAGAAGGGTATATTTACTTAATTATTCCTAGTACATTATATGAGTCACATTGCAAGTCTGTGGGTCTCTGCAAGATGCCAACGATGAATATTTTATTTCAATGAATTATTAAGCATTATAGTGCAAATATTAGTCATAATTTTATATCATTAACTTTAACAGTTTCTGTGAAGATATTTTTCAATATTGTAGAAGGAATTACCTGACAGAAAGAACCTTAATTCACTCTTAATCTCCATACAATTACTCACAATATAGTTAATATCGTTTGATAAGTACTAAAGAAAACAGAAATATCTGTAACAAAAAGTGCATTAATAAATATATGTATTGTAAAGAAACAGCTGTCAAAGTAATAATTTTTGAATGAGGTTAAATTCATTGGTGGAGAAGCCAGATAAATCTCAATGTGTACCATTATGTCATTCTGCACCATGACAAGTTTCAATGATGACATGTGTATGGGTTTGTTATGGATTTATAATTTTTCGATTTTTGTCCATGACATTTGAGAAAAAGTGTTTTTATAGTAATAACAAGGGCATAAAATTATGTTCTGATGTACAGACAGTCTTGTTGTTAGTAGTATTGTAAGAACACTGCTAAACATAACAGCATAGGACTTACGTGGAATTTAAGCAGCAGTCACAACACAATATAAAAGTTAAGAAAAAAGTATACAAAAATATACACATATAATGTGAACAAGCAAAAAAATTCTTTTGACCATCAGTATGAAATCAAGTAGGAAGCAAAGGGGTATACTACAAACAAATAAGTAGAAGACAATGTAGACTACACTGCAAAATGAGTGCAGTGCCAACCCTCCACAGGTAAACATGTCACAGCCTGGTATTTGTGCTAACCTTAAATGCATTTTCACCTTATATGCATATATTTTTGTATACATTTTTCTTAATTTTTATTTTTTGCTATGCTGTTAGCTACATATTATTTAATTAATTCCTTTATCCTCAGTCTATTTGTTGTATTTTATTTTGTAAATTACATGTTCTTATTGTAAGTAGGTGTAGTTGTGCACCATCTATTGGCAACTTGCAATTTCCTTCTGGGCCAGCACGAGCACACATAGTCGATTAGTCTGCTTACAATTCTAAATGGGCCATGTACAAATAGATCCACTTAGCACTGCTGTATATAATGTGGATTGGTTGACAAGTTACTGGTGTAACAATATTGCATGCAAAATATTGTATATCAATATGGTGGGTTTGACCTCTGCAAAATTTCGATTTATTTATTTGCACATCACTGCAGCCTGTTATGTGGGTTTGTAATTTGCATAATTTGGCTTTGTTTATTGCATTTTTGGATTTTATTTTATACTGATGATGTGTCTGTTTATTTCTTAGGTTTTGAACAGTTAACATTTTATCTCAACAGTACACATCATTATTTTAATGAGATCCATCTCTTACATAAGTGTCCATTGTGATGCAGATGTTGCATCTTAGCCTCATTTCACAAGCACACACAACATGTGTTTTTATAACTCATATTTAATTGAATTTTTGCTTTTATTATTACAGTTTGTGTAATCCCTTCTGGTACTTTACCTCACTGCAATTTTCTGCTATTATACCAGATCTGAAGATGGAGGCATAATCAGCTGCAACTTGTCATTTAATGTCATTCATATGCAATCTTGACTATTAACATATTTTATTAAAAACATTTTTTACTTTATGTATTTTGGCTATTAGTCAACTATGTTTGTTTCAAACACCTTTCCAACTCATTGAGCAGTAACCACAGAGTCAACATGAAAAGAGAGTATAAATGAATTCCAGTATGAATTGATAAAAAAATAAACATTTCAGTGTTTGCATAAGGAGTATAATGGTTTGTGATCAGAAAATGTAAGTTTAAATATGAAACTACTAATCAATCAAAGATTAACAATAACATGAGTACACTAAATAGGTTAGGATACAAAAAAAAAAAAGACTCAGCTACTAGTATTAAATAGTGTAAAGGGGGGAGTACGAGGATGGACTGACTGGAATTGTGAGCCAGACAGAGCATTGTCATTTGTTAATGGTGGAAAGTCAATACTGGATAAGGAAATAAAAAAATTAATCAAGAACAACCGTATAATAAAAATAACTAATTAGCAAAACAGAATAAGGTTTGTCTAGGTTGGTAAGAAGAATAAATACTAACAAAGAGATAGAGGGGCTGGCCAGTACTTAGCTCAGTACAGCCGATAGATACACAAAACAGAACAGAAAATTTACGTATCCTAGCTTTCGGAACTTTATTCCTTCGTCAGGGAGAAGAGAGGGGAAAAAAGGGGAAGATGGGGACGTAGATTCACTTACTCACAACCCAGGTTATGAAGCAACAGGGGAAATGTAAACAGCGAGGGTAGCAAAGATGGAGGCATGGTTGTCAGAGGGAAGCCAAAGATATTCTACTTTAAGTACTGTGCCAGCCTCAAACCAAAGAGGATGCATACAGAAGTAAAGATAAACACAACTATGTAGGATGAAAAGATGCGTGAATGGCTGAGAGGATTCTGTTTTGTGTATGTATCGGTTGTACTGAGCTGAGGTAAGTACTGGCCAGCCCCTCTATATCTTTGTTAGTATTTGTTTCACATCTTTATATGAGATTTTCCATTAATCATTTGGTAAAAAGAATTTCATTTCCAGGGCAACAGACAACTCAACAATAAATTCCCACATCACCAGTCAAAATATGAGATACAGCCAATTTTCTTTTTTTAATTTTCAAAATACTCTGTCAAGATCATGGGATGACAAACTATGTAGAAAAGTTTGCAATAAGTTATTTGGATGGAGATGTTGATTAAAGAGGTATGCTCCATTTGGAGCAATTACTTATCTGGGAGAAATCTGAGAGGACATTGAAATAAAAGTACTAGCTGCTCAGGGAAAAGAAGATAAATGGGATGGAATTTAGAGATCCCGAGAGGTGGAACCAAAGTTATTGATACAATTTTTGAAGCAATGAAATATATTAGATACGATGAGGTAGGGCTGTTCAGGTAGAATTACAAGACTCTTAATTCACATGACTGAGAGGATACGTGCATCTATTATATGAAGGCAAATGGATATGAAGAAACAAGCTCTGATGTAAAAACTCATGAACAAAGAAGTTAGGATTATAACAGACTTACGGAGTGAGATAAGTGTTATATCTTAAGAATATTTGGAAAAGCAGAGATCCAGATGGGTTTGTCCAGTATCACCAATTAAGGACCTTAGAACAGGAAGGATTATTGGAGGTAAATGGAAAGCTGTTAAGGAGAGGCTCTTTAATCATTTCCATCAGGCAGTAGTGAGGAAGAATGAACAGTGGTTACAACATTGGAGTCACATGCAAGAGGAGCAGGATACAAACACCTGTCTGGCCCAATAAACTTAGATTTTCTGTGATTTTCTCAAAGTGAATCCCAGAGTGGTACTCTTGAAAAAGAATGACTGATTTCCTTCATCACATTTGTATGACTGAAGTCTGGGTCTCATCTCAAACGACCTCATCATTAACTAGATCTACCCCTCCTATTCTTCTTTCCTTTCATTATTAGAGTGGACAGCAGCTATGAAGGTGGGTCAAGGTCAGATGCACAGAAGCACATAGAAGTGTACCAGGCAACTCATGGCCAGTTGTGCATCTGATGGCCATTGCCAAATGCCAGAAGCAGACAGCTGAAGCCTATAGTGGTAGTTTGATGACCATTCAGAGGATATACAATGAAGCTACAACGTCCACGCAAGCCTGCAGCTCACCTGTTTTCAAGTCACCAGGTAAGCAACACAACTGCAAAAAAGAAGCAGATGAGCTTGACGATTTTGCAAAAATCATTTTGGGTTCACAGTATTCAGCAAGTATACTAAAGGCGAATATCCGATAGCAGAAAAATTAGTTTTGCACATGAAAGAAGCCAAAAATTTTAACAGAAGAAAATGGACTGTATTGATGATGCCGAAAGACATGTGGTTCAGATCTCAGAAAATGAACAACGCCATCTCAAATTTATTACACAGATGAAACTTTCACAAATTAAAAACCATCCAAGGACTAAGGGCTGGAAGACAGCAAATGGGTATGATGGATTAACAGTTTCAGTTAGTAAGGGTAATAGAACTGCAGTGCTCCATGTCAGATCAGCAGACACGGGCTATATTCCCAAGAGTAATATGGTATCGATAGCTACGATGCCACAATGTAGGTGTACTCTGCTAGGTTGGCACTATGACACCGACACCGACGACAGTGCCCTCTAGCCGGTGCTGTGCAGCTCTACAAGTGCCGCTCCAGATTCTACCTATTTGATTCCGAGGAGACGACCTAGCAACATTGTTTCTACTTCATAGGGGACTAGCCATTACAGACATTGTTACTTCAGTTACTTCAATGACAGTAGGTCCAACTACTAGTAGCAGCTAGCTGTACGGCTTCCCATCTACGTGCTCACCTGTACACAAAGTTCAGTATTATCAGTTGTGTATGTTCATACCACAGTAAAAGAGTTTTAACTTATTTGCAGTACCGAAGCATTTCACCTTTTTCTACTCCTACTCACTTCTACATTCGGCCTAACCTTCAGTTTACAGGAGCAGACCCATGTGCTGCCTTCCAGGCAGGATACTAAAAGTACACTGTTTTTAAAGACATTAAAGGCTAAGATTTCTTAGATTACCATTATGAAATGACATACAGTGTGTTCTATCAGTGGTTTAAAGAACAACTCTTGCTCAATATTTGGGTGTGTTCGGTTATTGTCATGGATAATGTGAGGATCCACTCAGTGCAAGTGAACAAAGCTCCAACTACGAACATAAAAAAGGCAGACATTATTGCATGGTTGTAATGTAATGGAATATCTTATGCTGTCAAACACAACATTGAGCGTGCAGAATTCAGTGGGTTGCTGAACACTCAGAAACAATGCAACTTGTCTCTACAGTCTGTGATCTCGGCATGGTATATGCTCGGCATGGTATATGCTTCAATGCCAGTTGTTGGCTATATCTGGTTTGCACATTACACTGTTTACGAAATGGACTGGCACAAAAGTTCTGTGTTAGCTCTATTAAAACACACATTTGCTCCCTTGTCCATATGCTAGTTATGTTGTTAGGTCCGTAGTATATATAAATAAAACTTCAATCTCCATGGACATGTTACATGGCAAAAAGAAAAGTACCATGTCCAGTTTATAAGGACATATCTTATAAAAGATCATCACACGCAGTGCAATACAAATTCTTACTTGATCACTGTTCCTGTTAAGCAGCAAAATCTTTACAGCATGTTAAATAAGAAACTCAACAAAAAAAAGTGTGAAATATCGTACTGCAATCAGTGCAATCTGTTTTGTAGATTAAGCAAACCAAACAAACTCACTCCTCAGAAAGACACAATTATATTTCCGTAACATCAAATATTATAGAACATACTTTACTTAAACTAATAAGAAAATATCGTAACCTATTAGAAAGCATGAATGCCAGTAATAAAAATATTTGGACTTAGTGTGGTGCGAACCAGCAACACATCATCTGTTCTTACCAGTCTGCAAGGCTGCTCATTGCACCACACCAACCATGACTGTCCAGTCACTCTACTTTTTATCCTACTGGCTACAGAAAGCTTTCATCATAGGTAAGTTCTGAGCAGACATTTAATTATAACAAACTGTATTAAGAACATTGCATTTCTTAAGGATCCTCAGTGAGACATTGCCTTGAAATGGCATATGTTAATAATATGTAGGTTACAATAATTCTTTAACTGCTAATATGACGTTTCCCGTTATTTTATTACAACAAATCATACAATTAGTGATGGTTTTTTGAGAGATCCTCTATTTTCTGATGCTTAGAAATGGCAATACATATGGGCTTCAACTGAAAGCCAACATGGCATCTTGCAAGTTGTAATCCTACCCTCCCACACATCACCAGTCTATTTTCAGTCACTTCATAAAGATTAATTCGTTTCTAAAGCTTCGAGACGTTTAACTTTTTTACTTATCTTCATTTTCTCATTGTTGGCTGTAGTTCATCACATCTAGGGGTAGATTCTTGAGACTGAAATTTTTTAACTTTATGAGTTCCAGGTGATATGATAAATATTAAGTAATGCTGTTGCATTCTCTCTGTTTCTATGACTCTCTTTATTTTATCCCATTCTTTTATGTCACACTATCTTTACAATCTCCACTTTAAAAACAGAAATTTACATTGTTCCTGCCAAACAAAACATGTCCGATTCCATCACAGGCATGCCCACTACTCCTAACACATTCTGCAGTACTAACAATGTTCCAAAGAGTTTATGAAACAAAAGAGTTCATGAACTTTCTTGTCAAAAGAAGAATCATCACCAAGTTATATCATTATTTTATAAATGAGTCCAGAAATAAATTTAATAAATATCGTCAGAGTGTGCAGTTTAATAATAGGAATTGTAAGTATGCCAGATATTTCATAATTTCAAATGTTTTTAAAAGAAGGGTAATTTTAACTGTACATACAAAGTTAATACATATCAACTGTAATTAATTTCTTTTTATACATTTTAGCCCAAAATATAATACATTGTACACAAAAATCAAATGAAATTCATTTAGTTAAACAGCTGAGATAATGTTCTCATATACAAGTTTCAAAAATATTCCTGGTATCGGCTATTTCTATTATAGAGAGGTAATGTTAGAGGAGGGTGTCCCATTACAGAGTCTGTACTGAGAAGAGATGGCGTGCATATGACGTAGGTGGCATTCGTCCACCTCATTGGTAAATGTTTAAACACACGTTCCAAATATCTGTCATGTTACATGTTGCTTCCGGAAAGACTTCCCAATGTGGTTTTTCCATAGTGTGATGCCAGAAACTTGGCATACTCAATGCTCAATGCTCAACGTTCAACGTTCAAACGCACTGCCCATGTACCAATGGCTTTAGAGTTTGTCATATATATGAGCACAACTGCTGGTTCTTATCAATGTCTACAAGCTTGCATACAGAGTTTATGTGGTAGACAATGCTGTAAAGGAGCATGGACACTGTGCTCTTGGGTTACCCCCATACCTCTGCAATTACAGCCCGGTCAAGCTGGTATGGGCTTGGGTGAAAGCATATATTGCGAGGGAAAAAAAAATACATTTAAAATTGTAAATGTTGAGAGGCTTACACACAAGGCAATAGAAAGCATCTCAAGATCTGCATGGGCAACTTGTGTAAGACATGCAGAAAAACTGCAGGATGAAGACTACAGCAGAGGAGTTGGCAGGGACACAACCATGGAATCCTTTGTTACAGATCTTGCTGAAAGCACATCATCTATGCCAGACAGTGAAAGCGATGGCATGCATTTCTTAGTTTGACGTACGTAAACATTAATTACTGCTACTTATGAATTTGTAAATGTATGATTGTGTCAGCAGTTGCATTAAAAATTACTGACACCTCAAGTATTCATCTCTGCCTCATAATAATGCAGTTTTCTTCATAATACATATTTCATTCAATTAAATACATTTATCGTAATACAGTAGTAGGTTGCAGAAGGCAAGAAAATTAACTTTCAGCAGCCTTTTGAACAACCAATTTCTCACATCATTAAGGTCACACATTTTTAAAGCTTGAAAATGCTTTAAATATACTTGATCACTGCTGACATGTAATGTACACAACACAAAAATTCATTTACTTAAAAAACATATCGTTATTGTTTTAAAGACAAAACAATGAACATTGACAGTATTTAAAGGAAGAAGACACATCATCATTACTGACAAAATTGTGTGTGTGTGTGTGTGTGTGTGTGTGTGTGTGTGTCTCGCTCTTCACATTACTAAGAATGCAGTTCACTGTGGAACAATGTGTATTGTGTATGCTAGTGCGCTGTTAGCATTCACAGTGCATGAACTGAGTGAAGAATATTGGCAGCATTGCATCAGATCTTCCCTCTCTCCCTTTGCAGAATGCACGCCACACACGCCTTAATAGCTGCTCTCCACTCCAGACGATAGTGAATTTGTACACAGTTTTCTGATTGTATCACAGTAGTTAATCCTTTTCATGGGAATGTTTAATGAAAGAGAGAGTTGTGGACTTAAGAGCCAGCAAGTTATTCTTTTATATGTGTAAAGACAAATAAGAGTCAGATTTAAAGCCATATGGTGGAAATAGAGGAATGAATTGCTTCACCCCAGACAATAGCTGGAATGAATTTAGCTCAAAATGATAGAGAAGTGACAATGGAAGGTGATTGTAATTCATGATCTGAAGAGCTTGTAGAGCAGAAATGTGTGCAGGCCAGTTCTAAAAAACAACCTAGGAGAGTTATTAAAATGTTACAAATAAAGATTCTCACTTGGATCACACTTCCAGAATCAAAATTAATGCTCTTAATATTAAGATTTTTTTTTTTTTTTGAAAAATCTTAACCTATAGCAATTGCACTAAAAGACACCGTGACAAGAGAAATTTAAAATAAACTTGGCAGGGGCATAACCTAAAGACTGTGCAGCCCATACACTAAATGATAAAGAAAGCAGTGTGGACATGGTGCAAGGACACTACACCAGATCATCAAAATTGAGAGAGTTACCAAAGATGACACTTAAACCAGTTTTAAGTGATCCACTATATAAGTGCAACAGACCTGACCCTACGGTTTTGGCGAGATACTGTAGACCCAAAGCCATGACTAAATACTGCTTTTCTGTTCAAGCACGAATCACACCAATTTTGTATCTTGCTGTTTGGACTGAATTTATGAAAAATAGCAGGTTGCTACTACTCATTAGAAAAATAAACAATTTATGTAGATGATGTTTTGACAGCAAGATTGTTAGTGACTATAACACTGACTAAATAAAAGTTGAAGAATCAAATTTCCATGTAACTCCAGTAAATTTTATCTCGCTTTTTCTCTTACTATAAGGGAAAATCATTTTCTTGAGTGTTGATCACCACAGTTATTAATGAACATGTAGTCCACGTAGCATCACAGATTCAGAAATTGAAAGAGATCTGACAAGTTTAGTTTAAAGTTATTTGTTTACAATTCAGAAAACATTGCATTCAACCTCAACATAGAACACTCAATGTTGCTCTCTGCCATGGGATGAGTTAGTTGCTGTTCATGACCAGCCAGAAGTCATTCTGATTTTTGTCAAGCAATTGGAAATTGCTCAAAATGTATGTGTGGGATAGGCTACTGAGACACACATACTAGAGATACCAAATCTACTTCAAGTACTATCCTCTCTCTTGGACACTCCCTCTTCTGCAAGAAATACAAGACCTATCACATTTTGTTGACTTAACTATGACATATTACTAATAGGTTTGAAGATCCTGTACAGCTAAAATAGAAACAAAAAAGAGCTACACCATCCTCTCAAACAACAAATCTGAGGTGCTATCTCACAATGAAACTAAAACACCAAGACTGTGATATGCTACACCTTTTGGAATGTCTGTCAGAGGGAAGCAAGTCCAAAAGAGTAAGGATTTGTTAATTATCATAATTTTGAATGCACAGTGAGAAATGGCACCCCTTAATGAAATATCCAAGGGTCAGGAAGGATCACACTGTGTACTTAACACTGTACATCTGGGGTCTTCATTCAGTATATGATATGGCTGTTCTGCCAACCACTGGGGGAAGGGATGCAACCAGCAGTAGAATCCACAGAGATAAGAACTGAAGTTCCACGTGAGAATGTTTGGGCAAACCTCAATATAAAGTATGGGCATAAGCTTGTAGTTGGATATTTCTACTGACCACAGGCGTATCTCCAGATGTAACCGAAGACTGTAAGAGATATCTTCAGTGCTCTAGTACTTTTGTTCTCCAATCATACAGACACCATTAGAGGACACGTTAATCATCCAATTCTTGATCTGGATAATTGTAGTTTTACAAATTGTGGGGATGGTATGACAACTTGCAAAACATTACTAAAACCTTCTCTGAAGGCTACATGGAACAGATAGATCAGAAGCACATTAACAAAGGAAATATACTGGATCTAATGACAAGAAACTGACCAGACCTCTTTGATAGTGTCCATACTGAACTGGTATCCATGACTGTGATATGATGGCAGCAACAATGATTAACAATAATACAAAAATCGATCAAAACAAACCCCCTCTTCCTTCTCCATCAACCCGTCTGCCAGAAGAAGGAGTCACTGTCTCCGAAAGCATGCACATAAAAAAAAAAAAAAAACTTTTTTTATATGTGTGTTCTCCTGTCAGTGTAGTTGGTGAGTAGATTTTTTTTTAATCTATCCAATTACATTATATTATCAAAACAAATAGCAAGATTTGCATGCTTGGCAAATTCCTCAATGAGGAATTTGAAACATTTAGCTCTAAGCAGGAGCATACAGAGGAAAGGGGGTTCAGATTTAGAAGAATAGTTGGACCAAGCAGTGGATAAATTCATTATGGAAGGAACCCAACATATATACAGCCTCTATAAGGAAATTTCTAAAGAAACCGCAACTACTGCACGATGTGTATAAAACAAAGCATAGAGATACAAATATAATGGAAGGAAACATTCCACGTGGGAAAAATTATATATAAAAACAAAGATGAGGTGACTTACCGAACAAAAGCGCTGGCAGGTCGATAGACACACAAACAAACACAAACATACACACAAAATTCAAGCTTTCGCAACAAACTGTTGCCTCATCAGGAAAGAGGGAAGGAGAGGGGAAGACGAAAGGAAGTGGGTTTTAAAGGAGAGGGTAAGGAGTCATTCCAATCCCGGGAGCGGAAAGACTTACCTTAGGGGGAAAAAAGGACAGGTATACACTCGCACACACGCACATATCCATCCACACATACAGACACAAGCAGACATATTTCTGCTTGTGTCTGTATGTGTGGATGGATATGTGCGTGTGTGCGAGTGTATACCTGTCCTTTTTTCCCCCTAAGGTAAGTCTTTCCGCTCCCGGGATTGGAATGACTCCTTACCCTCTCCTTTAAAACCCACTTCCTTTCGTCTTCCCCTCTCCTTCCCTCTTTCCTGATGAGGCAACAGTTTGTTGCGAAAGCTTGAATTTTGTGTGTATGTTTGTGTTTGTTTGTGTGTCTATCGACCTGCCAGCGCTTTTGTTCGGTAAGTCACCTCATCTTTGTTTTTAGCATAGAGATACAGATAGAGATATGCTAAATGACACTTGTTTGGCTGTCTAAAGGACAATTTGTGAAGCCTTCAATGACTGCTGTAGAAGAATGTTATCCAGTGACCTTTCACGAAACCCACAGAAAATCTGGTAAAATGTAAAAGTTGAAAGTTAGCTCCCTGACACTCACAGATGAACAGATAACACAGGAATTAAAACAGAGTAGTAAAGCAAAAGCAAAAACATTTAACTCCACTTTCAAATGTCCCTTTACAAAGGAAAATTCAGGAGGATAGCCCCAGCTCAATCCTTGGACCACTGGTAAGGTGTGTGATATGGATATGACAGTGTCAGTGCATATGAAACAGCTGAAATTGTTAAAATTGAACAAACCGCCAGAGCCCAGTGGATTCCATATTAGATTGTTCACAGAATTTGTGTCCAAGTTAGCCCCTTAACTATAAGAAACCACTGATCCCTCAAATGAAAAACTGTATCCAAAGATTCAGAGAACACACAAGCATATCAATCTACAAAAAGGGTAGCATAAGTTATCTATTAAGACCCATACAATATCTTTGACATCAATCTCTTGTACAATCATAGAACTTATTCTGAGCTCAAACATAATGTGGCATCTCAAAGAGAATGAATTCGAGAAACATTGGTCATGCAAAGCAGCAATTCATGTTTTCTAACATGACATTCTGAAAGCCATGCAACAAAGCTGTCAGGTAAATGCACTATTTCTTGACTTCAAAAAGCATTTGACTCAGTACCACACCTACATTTATAATCAAAAGTAAGATCGTATGTGATATCAAGCAAAGTTTGTAAGTGGAGTGAGGACTTTTTGGTATGGAAGAGGGAGTATGTTATCTTGGCTGAAGAGTCATCGACACATGCAGCAGTAATGTCAGACATGCTGTAGGTAAGTGTCACGGGAACCTTGTTGATCATGTGACATATTAATGAACTTGCAAACACCGTTAACAGTAACCTTAGACTTTTTGAAAATGATGCTGTTACCTATAGTAAAGCACTGTCTGGGAAAAGGTTGCCAAAATATTCAATAAAATCTTGGTATGATTTCAAATTGATACAAAGGTTAGTAACTTGCATTAAATGTTCAGAAATTTACAACCGTGAATTTCATAAAATGAAAAAAATGTAGTATCTTAAGTCTATGATATTAATCAGTTACAACATATATAGATATTTGGGTGTATTTATTTACAGGGATGTGAAGTGAAATGATCACAAAGGCTCTGTTACAGCGTGTCAGGTGGCAGACTTTAGTTCATTGGTAGGATACAGGGAAAATGAAATCATTGTACAAAACAGACCACTTACAAAGAATTTTTGTAACCAGTTCTCAAAAATTGCCAAAGTATGTGGGGCACAAAGCAAACAGGGCTGCCAGGGAATACTGAATACATAAAAAAGAAGGTCACAGGTTTGCTTAGCCCATGGGAGAGAAATTCAGAGATATCAAAATACTTGAAACTAGCAGACACTTTAAGATACACCAATTATCTTACAGAAGTGTACATACCATGTTTCAAGGACCAGTACCTTAGAATATACTAAAATTCCTATGTATCTCTTGTATATAAACTGCAAAGACAAGCTCAGAATAGTTAAAGTAAACAAAGAGGCATTTAAGCAATCATTCCCCCCTTGTTCTATACACTAAGCAACCCTACTAAGAGCACCGAAGGGAAGTTTCTTTTGCCATGCATTTCACAGAGGTTTTGCAGAGTACAGATTTTGATGGAGATGCTGGAATGAATGATACCTGTCACCTGGGTTCTGAGGACAAACTTGGATTATTTTGATGCCCGACAGATACGAGATTGTGACAAATGGCCTTGCTCAAGTGATTTTAACAAAGATCACAATCAACTTCATCACGTCCAGAACTGGTTGTTATTAAGTTTTGTATCGAGTGGAAGGATTGAACCAGACACTTAAAATATTCTGCAATTTCCTAAAGGTTAGAAATTAAATTGAGAAATACAGGATATTAAAAATGGTTCAGGGGGTTCTACACATCAAAGGTTGCTATACAGTTAGTGCACAAGTGTGTGCTTGCAGATTATGTGACTTTCCATCCAGTTCAGATAATCATTGCTGTAGGAGACCCTGAAATATTAAGACCTAAAGAAATTTCCTCTGCAGATACAAAAATTAAAATGCTAAAGATCAACTGCTGAAGCTGAAGTTGGAGTTTGAGATGCTTCTAAAAAGCAGTGGGGCTAACATAATGTGAACGTGTTCAGATATGCTGCCACTCAAGAATGTGTGTGCTGTGCATATGATAACAAGCTCAGCTGAATTTTGATCCAAATCTACCAGTATCTGCTCAAATTCCGAGCAAATTCATTGAAATGTACAACTGAATTTGTTGTTTTACTTCTTTTTTTCATCTTTTTGCCTCATTTTCAATCAACTGTGTGTACAATGATTTGTCAGGATTGATGTCATAGTGTTATTCTCACTGCTTTTCTGTTCTATATCAGAGTAAATTTCAAATTTGTGAAGACAGTGGCATTCTTCATGGTTGAACTGCTGGCCAGAATTTAACTGTAAAAGAAAAATAGTTCATTCCATGGGAAGAAAAGGAGGATAGATTGGGAAATGCTGGAATGGAAGGACAAGTGACTCAGACCTCAGAATGAGAGGGACCCACATGTTTTGGTCATCAGCTGTACTTGCATTATGGCAAATACTATGTATTCACAAACTTCTCAACTGTCATATACATGATTTGTGAATCTTACAGCTACTTGTCTTATCGTGACATGGGAAAATGAGTTGAAAATTACTGCTACTTCTCAAACACACACATTCAAAAACTTTGTCTTGATATTGTTTAATTCTGAGGAAGTGTTACTTCCATGAGAATTTCGCCAGCAGAGAGAAAACTGTTAATTGCAGGTAATAAATATTGTCAATAAAGTGAAAATGTACCGTATTTACTCGAATATAAGCCGCACTTTTTTTCCAGTTTTTGTAATCCAAAAAACTGCCTGCGGCTTAGAATCAAGTGCAAAGTAAGCGGAAGTTCTGAAAAATGTTTGTAGGTGCCGCCACAACTAACTTCTGCCATCGACTATATGTAGCACTACACAGGCATGCTTTGCAGGCACAAAGATAAATACTGGTGCCACAACCTCAGCATCAGTAAATCAATTAAAAGAAAAGGTAGAAGAATGTAAACATTATGCCATGTATTCTTTCGTGTTTGCTGCTATCTCATTTAAATCCTGTCTGCCTAATAAACTAGGAAAGTAGAGTATGACAACAGCAAACGTGGAAGAATATACATATCATGTCATCCAGAATGAGATTTTCACTCTGCAGCGGAGTGTGCGCTGATGTGAAACTTCCTGGCAGATTAAAACTGTGTGCCCGACCGAGACTCGAACTCGGGACCTTTGCCTTTCGCGGGCAAGTGCTCTACCAACTGAGCTACCGAAGCACGACTCACGCCCGGTACTCACAGCTTTACTTCTGCCAGTACCTCGTCTCCTACCTTCCAAACTTTACAGAAGCTCTCCTGCGAACCTTGCAGAACTAGCACTCCTGAAAGAAAGGATATTGCGGAGACATGGCTTAGCCACAGCCTGGGGGATGTTTCCAGAATGAGATTTTCACTCTGCAGCGGAGTGTGCGCTGATGTGAAACTTCCTGGCAGATTAAAACTGTGTGCCCGACCGAGACTCGAACTCGGGACCTTTGCCTTTCGCGGGCAAGTGCTCTACCAACTGAGCTACCGAAGCACGACTCACGCCCGGTACTCACAGCTTTACTTCTGCCAGTACCTCGTCTCCTACCTTCCAAACTTTACAGAAGCTCTCCTGCGAACCTTGCAGAACTAGCACTCCTGAAAGAAAGGATATTGCGGAGACATGGCTTAGCCACAGCCTGGGGGATGTTTCCAGAATGAGATTTTCACTCTGCAGCGGAGTGTGCGCTGATGTGAAACTTCCTGGCAGATTAAAACTGTGTGCCCGACCGAGACTCGAACTCGGGACCTTTGCCTTTCGCGGGCAAGTGCTCTACCAACTGAGCTACCGAAGCACGACTCACGCCCGGTACTCACAGCTTTACTTCTGCCAGTACCTCGTCTCCTACCTTCCAAACTTTACAGAAGCTCTCCTGCGAACCTTGCAGAACTAGCACTCCTGAAAGAAAGGATATTGCGGAGACATGGCTTAGCCACAGCCTGGGGGATGTTTCCAGAATGAGATTTTCACTCTGCAGCGGAGTGTGCGCTGATGTGAAACTTCCTGGCAGATTAAAACTGTGTGCCCGACCGAGACTCGAACTCGGGACCTTTGCCTTTCGCGGGCAAGTGCTCTACCAACTGAGCTACCGAAGCACGACTCACGCCCGGTACTCACAGCTTTACTTCTGCCAGTACCTCGTCTCCTACCTTCCAAACTTTACAGAAGCTCTCCTGCGAACCTTGCAGAACTAGCACTCCTGAAAGAAAGGATATTGCGGAGACATGGCTTAGCCACAGCCTGGGGGATGTTTCCAGAATGAGATTTTCACTCTGCAGCGGAGTGTGCGCTGATGTGAAACTTCCTGGCAGATTAAAACTGTGTGCCCGACCGAGACTCGAACTCGGGACCTTTGCCTTTCGCGGGCAAGTGCTCTACCAACTGAGCTACCGAAGCACGACTCACGCCCGGTACTCACAGCTTTACTTCTGCCAGTACCTCGTCTCCTACCTTCCAAACTTTACAGAAGCTCTCCTGCGAACCTTGCAGAACTAGCACTCCTGAAAGAAAGGATATTGCGGAGACATGGCTTAGCCACAGCCTGGGGGATGTTTCCAGAATGAGATTTTCACTCTGCAGCGGAGTGTGCGCTGATGTGAAACTTCCTGGCAGATTAAAACTGTGTGCCCGACCGAGACTCGAACTCGGGACCTTTGCCTTTCGCGGGCAAGTGCTCTACCAACTGAGCTACCGAAGCACGACTCACGCCCGGTACTCACAGCTTTACTTCTGCCAGTACCTCGTCTCCTACCTTCCAAACTTTACTGCTGTAGATGGAAAACACTAACTGGAAAACTGGATAAAAAACTGATAAACCACAGTGTGTTGCAGAATACAACTCAAATAATGTAGCAATTTATTAATCTGACACGCCACTGAACTCGTAAGGATTAGTGTGCAATACCTAACAATGGTATTATTGTATTTTGCCTCCCACAGTCATTATAAGAAACACTTTTGACATTAGAGTAAACAAGCCCAGTGCTGACCAAGGAAAGCACATCGCACTGTCCATAATTTCAAGACAGTAGTGCAGATATTGTCAAGTAGTTCATACTGTCTTGTTGAACTACCATGATAAAAGCTAACAATAAGTCACCCGAGGTGCCCTCACTCCTGGGTACAATAATATTGTGTTTGACTAATAAGACTGTGAAATGGTAAACATTTGTTCCTTATATTCGCAGGACAGTAAAAACAGCAAAAGATGTCAACAAAAGTGTTCTATCTATTTCTGGTTAGATAACTCGTAAAAAGTTAACAAAAGTGTGGAAAAATCTTGGTACAGGAAGAGCATCTGATGATACAGAATGCATTTTCTACACAGGAAAAAAATAAATCCTTTCCCCGGGCTTCAGCTACAGATCACTGGGACCAGTAATGACATCCCACCGATTCCAGAGTGGCATTCTGCCTCCCACCAAATCTACAAAAATCCCAGTCCATCATTATACCAAACATACTCGAAACCCCTTGCCACATGGATCATACCCCAGTGGAAGACCCACATTCAAGACCAGTCCTATATGACCACCTACTACATCTTACTCCAGCTCCATCACAGGCTTCACTTGTCCTATCAAAGAGACAGAGACACTGCTACTGCAATTTTTATGTCAGCATGACCACCAACCAGATACCCACCCAAAGGAACGGCTCCTGCCAAACTGTCCGAAAGAAGAGCTGAGCACCAGTTGGCAGAACACTTTGCCGAGTACAACGTACTTGGTTTCAAAGGCTACTTCACAAGTCGATCCATATGGATCCTTCCCTCCAACACATGCATCTCTAAATTATATAGCTGGGAGTTGTCCTGCAATGCATGCTTCACTTCTGTATTGCTCCTGGTTTCAACCTCCTCTAGACACCTACCCCATACCGACCTCAGTGTGTCCAACAGGACCATAACTTCCTCTAGTATGTTTCCCCACCACAATTTACTCCTCTCTACCATTGTGCACTGCATGCAACTCCCTCTGCCTGTAGCCAGAATGACCTCATTTGTGCTGGTGCCTGTGCGACATTCCTATCCCATAAATTTGCTGTCTCTCTTTCCTCCATTCCTATGCCTCTCCATCCCCAACAACAGCCATCCTTCTCCAACACTCACTCCCACACTCTACCTCCTTTCACCCCTCCCCAAACCCCCCAACTTACTCCAAACAACACAACCCCATACCCCTGTCGAGCTCTGTACAATTCAGGATCTCTAGTGTTCGGTGAGTTGCTACCTTTAGTCCTTATATTATTTGAATGTTTAAACAAGCAAAAGATGATACAGACTTTGCAAAGAAATATTTAATCTTTACGGCAAAAGGAATTGTTTCAACAAATATAAACTAAATTACTGGAATGTTGGCTCATAGCTGCTGCAGATATAAGCAACAAAGAAGCTGTTCATTTCTGTGTAGTTATTAACTATCTGAATCTCTGTGCTATGAGAAGAATGAAACACATAAGGCAATTATTTCACCGTAAATTAAAACTTCCAAGATAAAATCAACAACTGCGAATTATCTTTTGTGAAGAAGAGTGGCAAGATGGTGGAAGTGACTGAAAATAAACTACCCAACAATGCTTAACACTCACGCCACTCATCAGTTGTGAACAGTACACATTGACAAGCTGGCTGAACTTTCTTCATTCATCTCTCTTACAAAACTTTTCTTGTATCATGCACAACTATTTGAAGGTTCAAGAAAACTCAGCCTTTCTTCAACTGTTGTACATTTAAAATTTTTCTTTGTCATTTTCTACCTTTCTGTTGCGATGTTGTACAGTCACAATATCAGTAGTATCACCAACCTAGTTTTATTCTGCTTCCACATGAAGAGATCCGCAACAACACTGAATGAAGTATAGAACAGTACAAACCCTCATAACTATAGAACACATCAATACACAGTCTCATAGGGGAGCATATAATAAGCAAGCAAACATAAGTGATTGAGGGCCCAGTGCGTCAGGCTTATACTTTACTGTTGTGCACATGGCACAGGGCTTGCTGCCCTGTCTGTCCAGGTTGCGAGGTGACGTCTCTAGGCCGGCCATGGAGGCACTTTTATCACATGCTGTTTGATTATGCACACTCGCACTATAGTGTTACAATAAACCTTCCCTCTTGGGAAAAAGCATTCGTAGTGGAGATGTACATGTCTTCATTGGTTGGTGACGACTGTTGGAACAGGTGTCGTACTGTCACAGGAGAATATGGTCTGCAATGATGCATGTGCAGATAGACTTGGTGCCCACTCCTCTGTAAGAAGCTGTAAGGGAGCACTGATGATTATGGTGCTGTATCCATGTCCACATCCTGGTAGGCACTCAGCTATGGAGGCAACAATGAAAACGGTGATGATGATAGCGGCTGCGAAGATGGAGGCAGCCCGGCGCTGACTACTCCACCTGGTGGTGATGGCACTCTGAGCGAAGATGGCGCTGGAGCCAGAGGAGGTATGGATTGCATCGTGAAGGCCAGTGCAGATGGTGGAGGTGACCATGGGGATGGAGAGCTCTCCAGTATGCAGTTGGTCACACGTGAATGGAGCTGGTTGTAGTGTCTTGACACCAAGCCACTGGAAATGTGTAAGAAGCAGAGGTGGCAGCCTTGGCAACGTTGGATGTCTGATTGTATCCACTTAGGGTAACAGCCAAATCTGCAAGCCCAAATGACGGAGCCCAGATGAACTGGCCACGAGGCAGGTGCCGGGGGATGGCAAGGCATCATCTGGAGCAGATGAAGCAGCATAAAGGGCTGGCAGCCATGAAGCAGCTCCTCCAGGCTACGCTTGCTGACTGGAATGAACCTATATGAAATCAAGAAAATATCTAAGGGTTCCTCAGGAGAAGATTGAATGATATATTTTTTTCATTTGGGTTTTGAATGTACAGACCAGCTGCTCCACCTCTCCATTGGACTGGGGACGAAGGGAGGGGCTGTAACATGCTGGATGTCACTCTTTGTATAAAAATCTTCAAAATCTTGAGACACAAACTATAGGCCGTTGTCCATCACAAGCACACACAACAATTTCTCAAACGAAAATATCTTTGAGAAGGTCATACCCGTATCCGCTGTGGATGTAGATGGGTAGCAAACCACATAAGCAAATTCCGATAAAGCATCAACCACTACAAGCCAAAAGGAGTTAAGGAACGGACCCTTAAAATCAACATGAATATGCTCCCAGGTGCACTGGGGGATGGGGACTCTGTGAAAGAGAAACTGGTGGTGCCATGTGACGAGTGGCACACTGCGAGTAGGATGATCTCATTGTCAACACCTGGCCAAACACACAGCGGTGGTCCAGAAATTTTGTATGAGAAACACCACAACGGTCCAGGTGGAGAAAGAACATGGCATCGCAGCGCAATGCAGAAGGGATTACAACGCTGGGCGCTGACTCTTCGGTAACCAACAGAAACACACCATCAAGAAGAACTGAGAGGTGGTGGCGGGGAGCATAATAATTATGTGAAGAATCCAAGGATCAGCCCAGTGGTTTATTCGGTCAGCCATGGTGGACAAATTGAAAAACCTGACGTAAGACCAGATCGCCCTCAACGGCCTCCGAAATCTGCTTACTAGTAATGGGAAAACCATACAAGGTGTTTTGGGCTTTGATGTCCAAATGGAAAGACAACAGTTCATCTTGATCAAATGCTGGATCAGGACCAATCTGCAACTGAGAAAGTTCATCCACATTAGTGTGTCGTATGTTGGTTGGAAATGAACCTCATAGTTACAGTGTGACAAAAACAGAGCAAAGTGTTGCAGGCGATAGGCCACTTTGTCCAGTAAAGATGCAGAAGGACTGAAAAGAGAAACCAGAGGTCTGTGATCAGCAAAACTTAGAAATGTATGGGAAAACATGAAATTTTTTGAACATGTACACAACAGCAAAGGCTTCTTTTTTCCACCTGTGAGTAGTGCTGTTGTAGTTTTGGAAGTGTACATAATAGGGCCTTTGGAACCTTCTGCATATTTATGCATGAGAATGGCCCCAAGGCCATGCAGGGAGGTGACCATGGCCAAAACAAGATGTTGGTTAGGTAACAAAGCAAGGTGCCAAGTACAATTTTTACTTAATAGGACAAAAGCGTGCTCACAGGTGGGCAACCAGTGAAAAGGGACATCTTCATGTAAAAAAGTAAAAAAGCATGAAGTGACTGGGCCAATGTGGTTGCATCAGGAACAAATTTATGTTAGTACATAATCTTTCTGAGAAAGGTTTGCAACTCTTTGACATTGGTAGGATGCAGCAAAGCTGTAATGGCATCGCCTTGTTGGCATAAAGGCTTGAACCAGCAAGCGAGACTTCATAACCGAGATAGATGATAGATGGCTGAAAAAATTGTGATTTGTCCAAGTTCCATTTCAAAGCAGCAGCCTGTGGCACTGTGAACAAGGCATGACAGTTCCACAGATGTTCATCTATTGAGGAACCTCAGACCACACAATACCATACAGTTGGTAAATGCACCTGGGCACAGAGGCAAAAAGTTGCTCCAAAAATCATTGCAAAATGGCAGGGGTGCTAGCCATGTAGGATGGCAGCTGCTGGTATTGATATAACTCGAAGGGGGTATTCACTACTAGAACATATTCGGAATCTTTATCTAGAGGCAGTTGTAAGTAGGATTCTGACAAATCTATTTTGGAAAAATATTGGCCCTTGGAAAGCCATACTAAGAGTTCATCTGAACAGAGTAAGAGACAGGTATCAATAACAGAATGTAAATTTACAGACACTTTAAAGTCACCACAGAGCCAAATGCTGTCTTAGGTTTTTTGACAATTGCCAACAGAGTAACCATTCACTACAGGTGAGAGGCATCATAACATCCAAAAACGTAAGTTGATCTAGTTCCAATCTAACTTGCTCCCATGAAGCTACCTGGTCTGAGTGGGCACGAAAAAAATGGAAGCACACCTTCAGCTTCATTGTGATGTGAGTCTTAAAATCGGTAGCACACCCTAACCTCCCAGAAAACAGGGAGGTATGTTCCAAGCCGAGCATGTGCAGTTACTGGTACAGGAGCTGAACCGATTCCAGATGCACTTCTCCAGAAAGAGAGTACCCAAAAATTTTGAAGGCACTTAACCCAAATAAGTCTCCAGTTTGGCATCATCCACTACTAGGAAGATTAAAGGCCAAGCAACTGTTATGTACACTACAGAAGTTGAAAACTATCCCAATATTGCTATTTGTTGTAACTCACTAACTGATGAGATGTAGGGGCCAACCCTTGTGATCCAAGATCAACGGTAGGTTTAAGAATTTAACAACATCACTAATTGCATTTTTAAAATCTTGTCCATCACAATTACTTTACTTCAATGTAAAGTTTGTTTGGGGCTACCATTACTTGGGAAATACTATTCACATCCATGTTCATGTATGGTGAAGGAGGGAGAGTTGCGAGCATGCGCACACGCACGCACACACACACACACACACACACACACACACACACACACACACAGTCACAATATGTCCCTCTCTCTCCCTTTTTTTATTTTTACAATGGTTGCACATCACTCAGTGATTTGGGCACGTGGTCCACTCATGTTGAGCAAAGCAATAAGGGCACTTTGGAAGAGGAGTACATGGCTCCTGTTGTGGCACAGATTGCTGCTGCTTAGCATGGAGCTGCCCCATGCGGTACGGTGGCCATAGTTGCTATGTCATCTCCTTGCCCATGAGCTAACCGATGGTGGCCAAGGAGAGGAACAATGACGGCTGCTTCACATCATGCTTCTATCGATTTCCTACTGCCCTAGATACTTCAAAAGACTGAGCAATATTCAGAACATCTGTGAGAGAGGGATTTCACATTGTAAAGCATGTTCATGAACTTTCCTATCAGAAGCCAGGCATATAATAGGTTAACAAACCATCAAATCAGCATATGAGTCACAGTCGGCCTCACTAACAAAACTGGTACCAATGGCTAAGCCCATGAAGTTCTGCTGCCCAAGCTCTGTAAGACTGATGTAGCCACTTTTGAAAATGGTAGAACTCAACATGAGCAGTGATAACATGAGTACATTTGCAATGACAATCAGAGTTTCATCAAAATAGAGACTGGCAGGTTCCTGAAGAGAAGCTAGCTGACGGAAAAGGTGATAAACATGAGGAGATATCCATGACAGAAATAAGGCTTACACAAATTGGGATCAATGAATCTAAAAACTTGAAAATGTTTTTAATGGAGTTTCTCATATGCATCCCAATCTTCTGCAAAATCATCCACTGGAGGTAACGGTGGACGTTGCATCAATGGTGGTGGAACCTAGTGTGTCAACGAGGTTGCCAAATTGTTTAGTGCCAAAGGGAGAATCTGCTGCTGATTGTTGAGAACTCAAATCCAGCAAGAAACTGAAGAACTTCCTTCAATGATATGTTGACTGTATATTGAATCAAAGAAACAAAACACGCAGAATAGAAAAGCAAACTCATCGCCAAGTATGTTGTAATGTTATACAGACACAGTCTCAGAAGTAACACCAGCCAAGTTTTATTCTGCTTCCACATGAAGAGAGCAACAACAATACTGAACGAAGTACAGAACGGTAGAAGGTCTCATAACTGAAGAACACATCAATATACAGTCTTATAGGGGAGCATACAATAAGCAAGTAAACGTAAGTGATCTGAGGGCCCAGTGTGCTGGACTTTATACTGGGCTGTCGTGCACAGCACAGCATTTGCTGTGCTCAAAGCTGGCCACAGAGGCACCTGTATCACACACTGTTTGATTACACGCACTCACACTACAAGGTTACAACACTTTCCCTTCCTCCTGATGAGAGAATTTTTAAAAAGTCATGAAGATCGAACTCAACTACAATTTTTCATTTGTATGCGGGCTGTTTTGTTCCAGTCATTGATATTCCGGCAGTTATGTGGACACTTACCTTCTGCCATAATCACTATGTAATTAGGGTTTACTTCAATGTGAATCACACAAAATTCATCAAAATATTCTGTGCAGTACATTGATCAAAAGTATCCAGTCGCACTCATGTAACTCAACGAGATGTCATGAGAAGTGGACCCACCAGTATAAAAAGAGGAGGAGAGTCCTCTGCTATCCGTAGAGGAGCAGTAACAGCAAAATGAGTCAGTCAGGACAGCTCTGTGATTTCACATGTGAATTAGTCATTGGATGTCACCTGAGTAACAAGTCCATCAGGGACATTTCAACCCTTCTAAAGATGCCCAAGTCAACTGTTTGTGATGTTATCACGAAGTGGAAATGTGAAAGAACAACCACAGCTAAACCAATACAAGGCAAACATAATGTACTGACAGACACAGACCATCTAGCTCTGTGGAAGGTGGTTGTACAGAAAAATCACGTAAAAACAGAGGACCGAATCACCTGTGGGTTCCAAAGTGCTACCAGCATTCCTGCTAGCACAATGACTGTGCATAGAGAGTTAAAAAACGGAAGTGCTACAATGGTTGAGCGGCTCCTTGTAAGCCACATATTTCTACAGTCAACGCTAAGCAACGCTTGAGGCAGCATAAAGATCAATGCCACCGGACAGAGGATGACTGGAAGTGATAGATCTGAAGTGATGAATCACATTCTACTTTGTGGCAATCTGATGGATGGGTTTGGGTTTAGCAACTGGCTGGAGAATGTTACCTGCCATCGTGCATAATGCAAGCAGTGAAGTACAGAGGAGGTAGTGTTACACTGTAGGGGTGTTTTTCTTGATTAGAGTGTAGTCGCCTTATTGCAGTTATGAAAACACTAAATGAGGAAGGGTACCCATGGATTTTGCAGCATTGTGTACTACATACAGTAGAGGAACAGTTCAGAGATGATGAGCATTTTACCAACATGGCAATGTATCCTGTCATAAAGCAGCACATGAGAAGCAAGGAGTTGTAGGCAATGACATTCCTGAAATGTGCTGGCCTGTTCATTGCCCTTACTTGAATGAAACAGACATCTTCTGGGATGAGTCAGAATATCAATTTCGCTCTACACCCCAGGGTCCAATCTCACTACCTTCTCTGGTTCTTGATCCTGTGGGAGAATGAGCTGCCATTTCCCCATTCCTCCTCCAGACACTTCACTGAAAGTGTCCCAGCAGAGTTCAAGCCATGATAAAAGTGAAGAGTGGACATACCCCATATTAATAGGTGTTCACATACTTATGATCAGGTTGCGTATATGACCTTGATGTGCTGTTTTGAATGTATAAACCATCTAGATGGAAAGAAATTTACTGAATGTTCTTATTTGGCAGGCAGTTATTTAAAAACACTGTTATGTATACACATTATGTTTGCGAGGACAACACAGCCACATGGAAAGCAACATAATTTCACTTCCACAAAGCACACCTTAAAAAAATTTCTGTACTTACCAAGAAGTTTGGACTTTCTATCAGCTCTCTTGACAAAATAAAGATTTGGCTTCAATTTAGCATACACAGCTGCCTCCAAATAAGATCCAATACAAATTACTGGATTTGATATAATATTGTGAGCAAAAGATTCAAGAGGTGAGCACCACTTCTCAGATGAAGCTATCACTTGTAAAGATACAGATAGTCCTGCTGCTCTTTTCTTTAACGCTTGTTTGCATTCTGCAAGAATAAGCTTCACCTGGAAATTGAGTCACAAAAAAACCTCTCTAAATGAATGAAATAAAAGTACATAACATTCATCCTAATTAGAGAACATTTTCCACTATCACCACCGCCATCACAATCACTACCCCCATCTCATCTCATCTCATACACTGTATGGAAATAATCCACTGTTATTTACTATGCCAAAATAATCTGTGTAATATGTGATGTTTCTCAATAAAAGGAACAAATTAATACCTGAGAGGAGAAGTAACAAATAAGGTCTAACAGGAGCTCATTTTAGTCATACAATGCAAAATCCTTTACAGCAAAGTGGGCAACACTGGACCTCCACAACACACATCTGTCAGCTCTTGTGATTCTACAGCACAATGATCATGAGCCATCAGTACCAGTTCAGTCTCAATGTGTAATCAGGGAATTTTGACAACCACCTTGTAGGATCAGACTTTCTTCTGTAAGGCCTCACAAAAATGATTTATCTGCGTGTAATGCCTCCCCACGAAGCCCATGAGAATGTTATTATGAATTAATAGCTGATATTAAAACTCCCCTGTGATATTAATAACTTGCTTTAAGTAATCATTTACATCAAAATACATGTTCCACGTCACTGGAAAGTGCATGGGAGAGGGTACATAATGCCCGTGTTAGCCATTCCCTATCTTTTTACATTTGCCAAAGGAACTACATGTTTCTTCTGTTTCATGTTGCTTTGTAGTAACACTCCATGGTATTGAAATACATATATGAATAACTTGGGAAGAGAAACAAATTCTGAGCTGCACACATAGCTATGTTCTTTAATAAATGTGTTAGTTTCAGTGGCTGATAAACGTATACCAAGTTTACATCACAAATATTGTTAATAATAATATGAAATAGGACAGGCTCTTATTCACCACATTAAAGAGGTGCTGAGCAACAGACAAATTTAAAGGTAAAGTAAGCTATCAGACAGAGAGAACCTTCACGATATACAAACACACACACACACGTGCACATGCTCACTATCATATACACACAATTCACAAATACATGGCCACTGTCACCTCTGAGAATTCAGCAATTAAAATCACAAATAATCAATGTGTCATTTAATTTTGTTAGCAGAATTCTGAGAGGACTCAAAAGTAACTCACAATGAATTGTGAATTACTGTTGTTTGAAAATTTTCACTTGCTTAATGAGAAGTCTAAAATGTTATGTTCACTGGAAAGACATGCTTAGAGCATAAAACAAGAAACAATGAGGCAGTTTCCAAAAAGCCAAATTTGATAAGGATGGAGGGAACAGGGGGGGGGGGGGGGGGTTGTTATTTTAGATTACATATTGAATGTCTGATTTAATATTTAAACATTCTCTCTACCTTGACAGTAAGAAAGTGTAATGAACTATTTGGTACCTTCTAAGAAGAGAGCGAGTGAGTGAGAATAGGTATTCACAAAATATATTAAACTCGACCTTCGCCCTTTTGATTTACGAGGCCCAAATGGTTTCGTGTAAAGTGCCCAATGCCAGCGGTTTACACTGTAAATTTAAAACAATGAATAGCTATCCAAGACAGACTGAAAGAAAAGGATCAGTTATTTATACCCGTCCTTGCTGTTTTCATTCAGCTGTTCTTTGTCCTTAAAAACATATCCAACATTTAGCCAAATCTTTCCTAATCAGTCATCTACTGAAGAAGAAACTTCTACTAACATACTATGCAATAGCTTTTTCACACCAGTGTTACAATTTCTAAAAGTTATATTTGGCAGTCTGACCTTTGATTATTCATTTTGCTTTCTCTTTTTTTAAAAAAAATTCTGAACACATTATCTTTCAATAAAATAAACTCTCCACTGCCACTTCACTATGATGCAAATTAGTCAATGGGGAGTAATCGTAAATTTAAATTATGAGTAAAATCAAACAATGGACGCTCCAGACTGGAATATCAACAATATAAGGAAAAGGATAGATGGCTGCTCACTGTAAAGCTTACACGTTGGTTTGCAGACAGGCACACAAGAAGACTGTTACACGTTTAGCTTTCAGCCAAAGCTTTCTTCAGAAAAGAACCCCCCCCCCCCCCCCATACACACACACACACACACACACACACACACACACACACACACACACACACACACACACACACAGACACGCGCGCACGATCACCATCTCCAGCAGCTGAAACATTCTGGTTCGATTAGTAAGCTATTCTTTTCCTTATACTGTTAAATTATGAGCAACATACAAATATGCTTCAGTTTGCTTACATGCATTTCTATGATGCTAGTATGGTTAAAAGCATCACAGATATAAAACAAGTTAACTGACAATACATGAATGTGGCTTTATGATAAAGGTATAAACAGAAACTATCAATTACTATCTTACCTCTGAAAGAAATCTGAATGATAAAACATCCACTTCATCCAAAACAAGGTGGCACAACCTACTGAAGTTGACAACAAGAGGACCCTTCCGTAGAAGCCTCCACAAACATTTTGGTGTAGAAACCAAAATATGGCAGCCATTTACCAAATCATTCTGTTTCAGAGAAATAGGAAATATCTGTAATAGTACATCACAAAGAAAGAAAACTGATCTATATACAATGATCAAATCCCTGAATTTAAAAAAGAAAGAAAAAAGTTCTATTTGTAGAACTGTCAGTAGACTAATTATTATTCATAAGCATACTGTACAGACTGAGAAGGAAACCCACATATTTCAACATAACACAAAATTAGTCACCTGTACCCTTACAACACTTTACATGTATGAAGGTATCTTGTCAGAACAGTGTAACAACACAATTCTTTCTCTGTCTGAAAAAATGATTTAAACAGAATAATTACAGTACAACTACAACCTCATATACAGATAGAAAAAAACTCTACCTATGAAGTGCTAGCTGCAATTAAAAGTCACACAAGTGGACTCTTAAGCATAAGCACTGCAGAAGAGAGGAAATGAGACTAGCCAGAGATTAGATAGGCACGTCATCTTACACCTCAAACTCTTGGTAAAGAAAATCATATACTTGGGAGTCAAACTGACTGATGCAGGAAAAGCCACAATAATGATGTTGTTGTTTTTTTTTTCTTTTTTCAATTATACACTCTGCTAAGCCAAAACATTACGACCACTGCACATCATGAGGTTGGATGCCGCCTAATGACTTAACACGCTATGGAAGGCATGTAAGTGCAGCAGAGACGGATGAGGAGTCACCCTAG
Organism: Schistocerca americana; assembly: GCF_021461395.2. Classification (NCBI taxonomy): domain Eukaryota; kingdom Metazoa; phylum Arthropoda; class Insecta; order Orthoptera; family Acrididae; genus Schistocerca; species Schistocerca americana. Next base: position 624,128,885 of record NC_060120.1, read on the forward strand.
CGAAGATATGGGCTGAAAATGGAGAAATCCACTGCGATAAGTGACTTTGTCAGAGGACAGATTATTATTATGCAAAGCCAGTGAATGAGTATCTTAAAAACGGTCAAGCTGATCAAACGTTCACATGTTACTGTTTTAAGCATCTACAGAAAGAGGTAGGAGGTCAGTGAAACTACCACTAGGCACTAAATGGTTGGACATCCAAGACTATTCACAGAATGTGGGGTTTGGAGGCTTGTCTGCTCTTTAAAGTAGGATAGATGGTGATCTGTTGCATCTCTGCTGAAAGAGCACAATGATGGTGCACGCACAAGTATTTCGGTGCACACCATACATTGAACATTGTTGGACATGGAGCACTGCAGAAGATCACCCCTACATGTTCACATCTAACCCAACAACACCGTAAATTATGATTGCAGTGGGCATGGGACCATCGGGATTCGAATGTTGATCAATGGAAACATGTCGGTTCTTTGAGTAAATCACATTTCTTCTGCACTAGGTTGATGGTCTTCTCCACAAACGCCATCATCGATGCTAACAGTGGCCCAAAACGAGCAGTGCGCAATGGACACAGGCTGGCGGGAACAGCATTATGCTACAGAAGACATTTTCCTGCACTTGCACAGGACATCTGGTAGCAATCAAAGACATGCTGACAGCTGCAAACCACCTGCATTCCTTCATGTTTGATCTCTTCCCTGATGGCTACGTCGTCTTTCAGCAGTATAATTATCCATGTCTCGGAGTCACAACTGTGCTACAGTAGTTTGACAAGCTTTATAGTGAGCTCATGTTGATGTCTTTGTGACCAAATTCGGATGATGTAAATCCTATGGAACCCATCTAGGTCTCTATCGGGCATCATAACCACGTACGCAAATCAGCGATCCATTATTTATGTGAATTACATGACCTGTGCCTAGACATCTCTTGTCACATATCTCCGCAAAGCTACCAACAAACTGTCAGATCTGTATTTCATTCTAAGATGGACAAACAAGTTATTGAGTAGGTGTTCATTTGTGTACACAGTCATGGTCTTCTCAATACAGATGAATACAACAACATGACCCAAAAAAAGTGTGTACAAGACATCAAAATGAGAGAAATGTGAGACAAAAAATGTTCCTCCAAAGCAAGGCAAACATTTATTGTAAGCAGCTTGGAGGAAAGCCAGTGAGAGTTGATGCAAGAAGTGGAGTAACAGTCCTCTGCCTTGGTACTTTCCAACTTGCGGCTGACTACAGTCTGTACCATTTGCCATCTGAAAAATATTGCCTTAGAAGATGACTTCACTGTCAGCTTTGCTCCGCATTTCCCTGTGTATGTTCTCCAGTTTTAATTTTTATTTACAATACCAGTTCCAAAACAGAAAATTGCTGTAAAATGTGGGTGCAGGTGTCACAACCCTATTGTAAGCAAGAGGCAGACAAAACACTTTATCTCTGAATCTGTCTGAACAGAATAAAAACAAATGAGTACAGTGGAACCTCACTTAACAAGCACCTCCCATAATGTGCAATTGGCATAACGAGCAAAACAAATTCTAAAAAAAATATTTGCTTAACAAGCGATATTTCACATAATGAGTGATGACAATTTAGTATGATGCCACCAGCCATTTGCATGTGGCAGGGGAAACATTCAACAATATGAATACCTTTCACTGTCGGCAGTGACATATGAACAATGACTTTAGTATATACTGCAGTCTGGGTTTCGTGCTCTTTTTGCTACCATCTTAGTGCAGCTTGTGGTCACACATTTTTCTACACTTCTGTTCACACACTTGTCTTTTTTTTTTTTTTTTTTTTTTAGGAATGTCCCTGAAGATAAAGCCGCAAGACAACGACCATAAGAGAAAGAAAATGACCTTAGAAATGAAACATAAAATCACTGAGAACTGTGAATGTGGTATGAGCATAGCTGATTTAGTACGCACATACAATCAGTCTATATCAACTATTTACACTATATTCAAGAACAAGGTTAAGGAGATAGATGCTTCAGAGAGAGTGACAAGAGTACCTAAACAATGGTTTCATATTCTGGACAATGTCGAAAGATTGTTTCTTGTATGGATAAAAGAAAAGCAATTGCAACATGACACTGTTAACGAGAACATCATTTCTGAGAAGACAAAAATGATTTTTGCCATCCTCGTTAAGATGACACCAGGATCATCAGTGTCCAAAGAAGTATTTAATGGAAGCCGTGGGTGGTTTAAGAGAAGAAATGGGATCCACAGCATTGTGAGGTATGGCGAAGCAGTCAGCTCCAACACAAAAGGCAGCAGAGAACTTCATCAGCAACTTCAAGATGCTCGTAGATTCTGAGTGTTATCTGCCACGACAGGTTCTTAATTGAGACAAGATGGGTCTATTCTGGAAAAAGATGCTGAAGCATACCTTTATAACAGCAGAAGAGAATGCCTTGCCCAGTCACAAGCCAATGAGAGACCAGCTCACACTGCAATTCTGTGCCAATGCTGCTTGTTTACCATTCAGAAACTCCACAAGCCTTCAGTAAGTGTAAAGTCCATAAGAGAAGGTTAAATGTGATGCAGAAGTCCAACAACAAGTCTTGGGTGACACATGATCTTTTTTTGTGATTGGATCAATGAAGTGTTTTGTTCTTCAATGAAAAAATATTTGCTTGAAATGAATCTGCCACCCCATGCCTTGCTTGTAATGGACAATGCTCCTGCCCATTCTCCAGGCCTACAAGACCAACTCCTTGAAGAATTTCAATTTATCAAGATCCAATTTCTGCCTCCTGACACCACTCTGTTACTTCTGCCTATGGACCACTAGATTATTTCTAATATTAAGATGATCTACACGAAGCACTCATCAAGAATTGCTTTTTAGTTGACTGAAGCTACCAATCTCACTCCCAGAGAGTTTTGGAAACATCACTTCAACATCATTGCCTGCATCAAGATGATCACAAAGACGTGGGAAGGGGTTACCAAGAGAGCTCTCACTTCTGCTTGGAAGAATCTTTGGCCAGAGTGCATTGCCAAATGTGACTCTGAGGCATTTGAGTCAGTACCTACGGAGCTTATAGTCAATGAGATTGTGTCTTTGGCCAAGAGCATGGGACTAGAAGTCGACAACAATGATATCGATGAGCTTCTGGAAGATCATAGCCAAAAATGACCACCAAAAGGCTTATGAAGTTGCAGTGGGTTTCAAACCAGGAAGATGTGGAGAGGAGTTCTTCAGAGAAGGAGGAGGAGGAGGAGACGACGGTAACAGCAAATCAACAACCTTCTGGCACAATAAAAGAAAGCACGGGAATAGTTTGCATTGTACATTGAAGATCATTACCCCAATAAAGCAGTGGCTACGAGTGCTACAAATTTATTTGATGATAATGTTGCGTCTCATTTCACTAAGTGTTGCAGTGTCGGCAGAAACAAATGAATAGATATAGCTTCCTAGTAAAAAAGAATTAGTTATGTAGTGTGAATAATTAAGTACATACAGTAAAACCCCTATTTTACATGTTTGATTGGTCCAGACTCAAAAAACGCAAAACTGAGGAAAATGTGGAATTGAGGAAAACATTAAAACCCGATAAATACAAGTAAAAACACCTGGAATTAGCATATATAATTAAAAACCACAATCCTCTCCAATACATTGTATAAAATCTGTATAAGTGAAGGAAATTAACTATACAATACCATTTTTATACAATAATTTGTGGTAATGAATTTCATGAGTGTGTAACAGCAAGTAAAAACTCATCAAAAAATTGAAATTGAAATTGATATTCGAGTATAAGGTAATTGAGCTCTTTTCCGACATGCCACAACCACAAATTATACATCAAAACATGCATTTTCGAGAGATCGTTCCTTTGTGCGCACCCAGAAAAAAGTAAAAATTGATTAACATGGTGAATTAAAATGAAAATACCACAGCAACTAAATTGTTAAACCATAAGCATAAATGCGGACATCTGCTTAATGGCAAAAATTTGCCACAATTGCTGTTACTGTTTAATGCTTCTCTTACAAGCCACACTTTAGATGTTCACCATTGTTAAAGTGTTACTTTAGGCTCGATGAGAGGAACAGAGATGTGAAAAAATGAGTTTACTTCCCCAACTGACATTACAAGCTTATTAGGAGTTGACTCAGTGAATTTCTGCATACTGTGTAAACTGTAAATTTGAAAGAACGTGCAGGCACTGCAATTTCACTTCATGCCCTCTATCACTGCTACCAATCTTTATGATCTACACTATGCGGTGCAAAGTATATGTGTGAGTAGTCTACATAGTTGTTGCAACTGTTTTGTGTCAGATTTGAATACAAAAATCTAAAATGTGCTATCGCAAAACCCTTGTTTTGTTTCCATGTGACACCTGCACCACAGCACATCATCTGCATGAAAAGAATGTTTTCAGCACTTCACAAAATGCTTTCACCCCTACCTGTACTCCTGTCATTGAAGGGCCACTCCCCTTCTCCACACAACCAGCAGGCAAGCTCATTTTACTTGTGTTGGTGTGGTGTGTCAGGTGTGCTGGCTATTGTATGACTTAACAAGTTGTCAGCCAATATAAGCTCACACCTGGTCCCCTTTCTCACGTGTTGGCTTTGTCCTAAACACTTTGCATCGACTGTCTTGGTTTTCCATTGCTGCTGCAATCTGGCAGTAATTGTATCATAAACGTTGCAAGTTGTGCTGGCAACGTAGATCAAGGATTCATCAGCATTTCCTCTCTCATGTCTCCCCTTCCCGCAACAGCCTTAAATATTCTCTCAACTCCACCATCACCCACGGAACGAACCATCTGTCTTTTGTGCCACTTGTAACTCATTCAGTCACATCAAATGTCAATAGGAAGAAAACAGGATGAAGTCAAGCAAGATTTTGAGTAAGAACTTAGAATTGAGATAAATCTTATTAGGAAGAAACATAAAAATTGGGGAATTTCTAGTATAGATCTTATGGGTTTTTCACAAGGCAACGAGTTTATAGTGTGAATAGCGAAAATGTAAAATCGGAGAACTTAAAATAGACGCTACACTGTAATACTGTACATATGACTTTCTTTGAATAAATGTCATGACGAAGATAAAACTTTTTAGTACTTTTTCCGCATGGAATGCATTATCATATTTTACATTAATTTATATGGGCTAAAATGTTTCACTTAATGGGTGTTTCACACTTAAGAATGAGATTCTGGAACAAATCATGCTTGCTGTGCAAGGTTCCACTGTACTGTGATGAAAACCACATTTCAGTAGGGCACCAGTATTAGTGATAAACTATTTATACAGTAGTTACTGAGACACAAATGAATCTGGTACAATGACAATTTTATATATTTCTGCCACTCAAATCTCATCATGCCAGTCAATGTGATTGCATTCACAAAAATGTTTTTAAAATAGTGTGCACTATTCTACTCATTGTCACACTGCTATCACTACTGTTCTCAGCAGCAGACAGCACTGAGAATGTATGAATATATAAAGTGAAAATGAATAACAGTAATGGAAATTCCTGGTTGGAGCAACATGTAAAATAAGGGAAGGCAACCACTCACCTATAGTGGATCATGCATGCAGCACAGCAATACAAAACAGCATTCACACTAGCTTTCGGGCACTAGCTCTTTGTCCAGCAATAATGAACACATTTACACACAGTCACACAGACACCAAACGCACACTCCCGTGGCCACAAAAAAAAGGGGAAATGACCTGACAGAGAGAAAAATATACATAAACTACTCAGAAAAGTTTTTCTTTACCCTCATCACTCACAAATATTTATTATTATTATTATTATTATTTCTTTCCTTTCTCAGACTTTATGTCTGGCTAAAAATGGAAAGTGACGCAGACCTTGATCAAGCGTGACTTTTAACTGTACAGTATATGTTACACTGCATTTAGGAACTTTCGGGTAATTCAACATGTATCAATAATCACAGATTTCTGTAGTTGTATATATAAGTTTGGATGTAGCTGTATTGTGTTGATGTACTGGTGTACATTGCGTGGCATGACTCCTGTAGTTGATAGTATAATTGGTATAATGTCAACTTTATCCTGATGCCACATGTCCTCGACTTCCTCCGCCAGTTGGGTGTATTTTTCAATTTTTTCTCCTGTTTTCTTTTGTATATTTGTTGTATTGGATATGGATATTTCGATCAGTTGTGTTAATTTCATCTTTTTATTGGTGAGTATGATGTCAGGTTTGTTATGTGGTGTTGTTTTATCTGTTATAATGGTTCTGTTCCAGTATAATTTGTAGTCATCATTCTCCAGTACATTTTGTGGTGCATACTTGTATGTGGGAACGTGTTGTTTTGTTAGTTTATGTTGTATGGCAAGTTGTTGATGTATTATTTTCACTACATTGTCATGTCTTCTGGGGTATTCTGTATTTGCTAGTATTGTACATCCGCTTGTGTTGTGATCTACTGTTTCTATTTGTTGGTTGCAAAGTCTGCATTTATCTGTTGTGGTACTGGGATCTTTAATAATATGCTCGCTGTAATATCTGGTGTTTATTGTTTGATCCTGTATTGCAATCACGAATCCTTCCGTCTCACTGTATATATTGCCTTTTCTTAGCCATGTGTTGGATGCGTCTTGAACGATGTGTGGCTGTGTTAGACGATACAGGTGCTTGCCATGTAGTGTTTTCTTTTTCCAATTTACTTTCTTTGTATCTGTTGATGTTATGTGATCTAAAGGGTTGTAGAAGTGGTTATGAAATTGCAGTGGTGTAGCAGATGTATTTATATGAGTGATTGCTTTGTGTATTTTGCTAGTTTCTGCTCGTTCTAGAAAGAATTTTCTTAAACTGTCTACCTGTCCATAACGTAGGTTTTTTATGTCGATAAATCCCCTTCCTCCTTCCTTTCTGCTTAATGTGAATCTTTCTGTTGCTGAATGTATGTGATGTATTCTATATTTGTGGCATTGTGATCGTGTAAGTGTATTGAGTGCTTCTAGGTCTGTGTTACTCCATTTCACAACTCCAAATGAGTAGGTCAATATAGGTATAGCATAGGTATTTATAGCTTTTGTCTTGTTTCTTGCTGTCAATTCTGTTTTCAGTATTTTTGTTAGCCTTTGTCTATATTTTTCTTTTAGTTCTTCTTTAATATTTGTATTATCTATTCCTATTTTTTGTCTGTATCCTAGATATTTATAGGCATCTGTTCTTTCCATCGCTTGTATGCAGTCACTGTGGTTATCCAATAAGTAATCTTCTTGTTTAGTGTGTTTTCCCTTGACTATGCTATTTTTCTTACATTTGTCTGTTCCAAAAGTCATATTTATATCATTGCTGAATACTTCTGTTATCTTTAGTAATTCGTTAAGTTGTTGATTTGTTGCTGCCAGTAGTTTTAGATCATCCATGTATAGCAAATGTGTGATTTTGTGTTGGTATGTTCCAGTAATATTGTCTCCATAATTTGTATTATTTAGCATGTTGGATAGTGGGTTCAGAGCAAGGCAGAACCAGAAAGGACTTAATGAGTCTCCTTGGTATATTCCACGCTTAATCTGTAGTGGCTGTGATGTGATATTATTTGAATTCGTTTGGATATTAAGTGTGGTTTTCCAGTTTTTCATTACTATGTTTAGGAACTGTATCAATTTAGGATCTACTTTGTATATTTCCAATAACTGTAGTAACCATGAGTGGGGTACACTATCAAAAGCTTTTTGGTAATCAATGTATGCGTAGTGTAGCAACGTTTGCTTAGTTTTAGCTTGATATGTCACCTCTGCATCTATTATCAGTTGCTCTTTACATCCTCGTGCTCCTTTGCAACAGCCTTTTGTTCTTCATTTATAATTATGTTTTGTGTTGTATGTGTCATTAATTTCTGTGTAATGACTGAAGTTAATATTTCGTATATTGTTGGTAGGCATGTTATGGGGCGATATTTAGCTGGGTTTGCTGTGTCTGCTTGATCTTTAGGTTTCAGATAAGTTATTTCATGTGTAAGTGTATCAGGGAATGTGTATGGGTCTGCAATGTAACTGTTAAATAATTTAGTTAGATGTGAATGTGTTGAGGTGAACTTCTTTAGCCAGAAATTTGCTATTTTATCTTTTCCAGGGGCTTTCCAATTGTGTGTAGAATTAATTGCTCGGGTGACTTCATGTTGCAAAATTATCACTTTGGACATTTGTGGTATCATCTTGTGTGTGTCTGTTTCTGCTTGTATCCACTGTGCATGCCTGTTATGTTGTACCGGGTTTGACCATATGTTGCTCCAGAAGTGTTCCATGTCTGTTATGTTTGGTGGGTTGTCTATTTTAATGTGTGTGTTATCTATTGTCTGATAAAATTTCTTTTGGTTTGTGTTGAATGTTTGGTTTTGTTTCCTTCTATTTTCACTTTTTTTGTATCTTCTGAGTCGTTTGGCCAATGCTTGTAATTTCTGCTTCTTTTCATCTAATTGCTCTATCGCTTCTTGTTGTGGGATTTTACCTAACCTTTTTCGTTTTTTGTCCGATATTTCATTTCTTATAAGTTGTGTCAGCTGTCTGACGTCTTTTCTCAGTTTTTCTATTCTGCTCTGTAGTCTGTGTTGCCATGCTGGTTTTGTGGGTTTCTTCTGCGTGTTGGTTTGTTCTGATCTCTGCCTAGTGTGTATATTTAGTGTAGTGAGTGCTCCTATTATTATTATTATTATTATTATTATTATTATTACTGTTATTGCTGTTGTTATTGTGATCTGAAACTTTTTTCTAAATACTCTACAGATTACAGGAACTCACTATGTAAAGTCATCTGTTTAATGAAGGTAAAAGTGAACCTGTATTATTAATGCATGGAGTGCATTGTATCTCCAGCAGCAAACAGCACAATGTGGCTTATGTAATCTGTCCAATGTGACAACACTGAAGGGAAATTTTAAGCATACACCATGTGTGCATTATTACTTACTTGTTAGCATGTGAAGTTGTCTGCCAAACTGGCATACACTGCAGTAATATCATTTGCACATTCACCTGTTACTTTGAGACACAAAATATTAAGGAGCTATCTCATAGTAGACACCTACAATTAACAACACCATGCTACAGATTATACCTAAGAAGGCACTGCGAGGAGAATGCATACAGCCTTTCTTGGAAGTAACTGGGAGAGCTTTGTCAACCCAAAAAGTACACAACCACCTATAGACAATCCACCCAGCCCTAGGCAGTCATTACAAACAACTGTACAAACCACCAGCATCATCGTGTGCAAACAAAGTGAGCAAGTGAACATTAGAGTGGAACCAGGATGAATGGAATCAGGTTCTTTTCATCACTAGATCATTTATGTGTTACTGGAAACTGACTATGTCTTTACAGTACTGCACTTAAAACACATTGTACTTCATATCACTTGCTTCCAGATCACTCTTAGAAAATAATCATCCAGTTTTTTCTGTTACTGTTTTTCATTCACTTTTCCCTTGATGATGGTTCTCAAAAATATTTATAAAGGCAGACAAATTATGGTCTACAAAACTGTTATGGCTTTCTTGACAAACTGCCTGTTGGCTTCTGTCTCGGATTCTTTGGCCGAGATTCGTCTGATGATTTTTCTGACGTTTCACCATCATGAGTGGTTGGCATTTTCAGAGTTTCACTGTCTATTCCTGGTGGTGGATTGGAGCCGAACTCGCGGCTGCAGATTATATGTACCTCGCGTGCCAATGTCCGAGATCTTCTACATGGTCATTTCCAGTGTAGTTCTCTTGCTACCTGCATTGTTCGTTCGTTGCAGCACTGGAAACCAGGATCCATTTACCTTGAGGCTTTCCTGTTTCTTGTTGAAGCTATTCTTGTGTTCATGTATTTCTACAGCTTCTCTGAACAAGTAGGTGTGATAGTTCTGCTCTTCAGCCAGAACTTCCGTGTCGGTGAATTTTACTACAAGGTTGGTCTCGCACAGCACATGCTCTGCCACAGCCAGTTTCTCCACCTGCCTCAACCTGCAATGTCATTTATGTTCTGTAATGCTGGTGTTGATCGATCATCCACTCATTCCCAACATAAACTTTTCCGCATGGTATATTTCTGGCATTGCAAGTTGGTCCCTTTTCTTCTCTGGCGATCTGAGGCACTCTTTGATCTTCTTTGACGGTTTGTAAATAGTCTTTATGCCAAGTTTGCACAATATACGGCTGATTCTGTCCGTCACTATGGGAATGTAAGGCAGAAAGGCTGTACCTGATCTTTCTATTTCTTATTTGTCACTTTGTCAAGTGTTTGGCTCTGTTATACTTCTAATATCACTTGTGGAGTACCCGTTGCTCCTCAGAACACTTTCCAAGTGTTGTATTTCACGTCTGAGGTGCTGTGGCTCACATATCCTCTAGCCCGCATTAGGAGCATATTAATCATGCCTCTTTTCTGGCATTAACAATTTTGTATTACACCTCTACGGAGAGGAGATTTGCAGATTGTACTGACGCCTTGATCAACGATGGAAGAAGAAAGTGCGATTGATGTCCTCTCTCGCCTTTCTGTTGCGGAGCCAGTATGAAGGTGCTAACCAATTTTCTTGAAATGTAAGCATCTATTCACCACCGCCAAGCACATCGTATCTATGACAGAATAGAACGAGCTTTTTTTCGTGGGTGAATTGATACAACATGGAGGGACTTAGCAAGAACGGATGAGGAACTTTTGGACATTTTCTATCAATTATGTAGCAGAATGCATTGAGACGACTGGGATAAGATCGACAGCATCACCCACAGGAGCATGCAGAACAAACTTGAGTGCTGCACTGAGCAACAGAGGTAAAAGTTTGCAAGATGCTGGAAAGCAGACTGACGGGGCGATTCCCAACATGTCACGCACAGTGGTCACCATCACTGAACAACTGACTGAAGAGGAAGTGACCGTCCTTCAAAAAGGAGGAAATTTTGTTATCATCCTGAGAGCTATATCTATGGAGGACATCATTGCTAATACTGAAGTGGCCATTCAGACCCTTCCATGTGAAAGACCAGAGGAAATGTGCACTGAAACAGCCAGGCTACTGCACCGAGCAAAACCACCAGCTTGCAACCTGAAGAAGGCCATTAAAAACCTTAACGCTGACAACAGTGTATTGGTAGCACCTGCCAATGAGGGAAATGAGATTGTCATAATGAAGACCGAATATTATAAGCAGATGATCTGGGACCTATTAGATCCAATGATGTACCGGAAACTAAGCGCAGATCCCACACATCGTATCACACGGGATATGAACTGGTTAATCAGGGCACCTTCTCTGCTGATGGACTTACAGCGGAACATGCGCAATACAGAAGCCCTACCACTCCGGCTGTATGGATTACCTAAGATACATAAGAATAACGGTCCACTAAAACCGATAGCAATCCTGGCTCATCGACGAATAAACTGGCGAAACATTTGGCCCCTTTGCTCCAGCCACACGTGGGGGAAGACTGAGGCATACATAAACAACTCAACATTTCATTGAGAAGGTGAAGAAACTAAAAGTTGTGCCAAATGACATCCTGGTCAGCTTTGATGTTGTTTCTTTGTTTGCAGAAGTGCCACTCAGGGACTATCTGGAGCACATCGGTTCCACCTTCCTGCAAGACATCACAAAGCTCTTTCATGTATGTCTGGACATGAGCCATTTCACATGGAATGGCAACTACTATGAGCAGCTGGAAGGCATCACCATGGGTAGCCCTCTTAATCCAGTGGTGGCCGACTTCTTCATGGAACACTTCAAAGCACAGGCACTGGACTTGGCACCTTGTAAACCTAAGGTGTGGTTCAGATACGTTGATGATACCTTTGTTGTGTGGAGTCATGGTGAAGAACAGCTCCAACATAAAATTTAGTGTGGAAGTAGAAAAGGACAAAAAACTACCATTTCCAGATGTGCTGGTCACAAGGGATGGTGAAAACCTGGGGCACAGTGTGTATCCAAAACCAACACACACGGACCGATACCTGCACAAACTATCAAATCACCACCAGAGCCAGAAGAGAAGGACGATTAATATGCTCATAATGCTGGCAAGACAAATATGTGAGCCACAGCACATCAGATGCAAAATACAACACTTGGAAAGCATTTTGAGCTGCAATGGGTATTCCACAAGTGATATTGGAAGTATAACAGAGCCAAACACTTGGCGAAGTAACAAATCAGAAAAAAAATGTCGGGTACGGCCTTTCTGCCATACATTCCCAGAGTGAGACACAGAATTGGCCGTATATTACACAAACATGGCATAAAGATTATTTACAAACCGACAAAGATCAAATAGTGTCGGAGACCAGCAAAGGAGAAAAGGGACCAACTTGCAATGCTGGGAATATATTGCATACCATGCACAAGTTTATGTTGGAATGACCGGACGTTCGATCAACACCAGGATTACAGAAGAAATGACATTGCAGGTTGGTAGGAGGAGAAATCAGCTATGTCAGAGCACGCAATGTGTGAGACTGACCATGTAGTAAAATTCACTGACATGGAAGTTCTGGCTGTAAAGAAGATCTATCGCACCCACTTGTTCACAGAAGCTGTAGAAATACACAAACACAAGAACAGCTTCAACAAGAAACAGGAAAGCCTCAAGTTAAATTGATCCTGGCTTCCTGTGCTGCAGCAAACGGCTGTAGCAGGTAGCAAGAGAATCACACCAGAAACCAACGCAGAGAAGCCCTTGGACATTAGTGCGCCAGGCACATATAGTCTGCAGCTGCAAGTTTGGCTCCAATCCACCACCAGGAATAAACGGTCAAACTCTGAAAATTCCAACCACTCATGCTGGTAAAACATCAAAAAAATCATCAGATGTATGTCGGCTGAAGAACCCAAGACAGAAGTGAACAGGCAGTTTGTCTGCATACTCTTATAGTAGCTGAACATAATTCGGGGCCTCAGTGTGAAAAATAACACCTTCACTCTCTCCCACTATCGAACATTCTTTGTTCCCTATACTCACACCATTTAGCAGACATCATTGTTTAACCACTCATAGATTTTTTTTTACCTACATCTTTGCAACCAGAACTTTGTTCTTCAAGACAAATCAAACAAGTGGCAGTATGATATTCCTCACTATCATTACCTTCAAAGCAACATACAGGAGAGGGTGTTGCAATTTACTTCCATGGGTGAGCTACTGTTGATATCACATTGTCCCCAGCATTACAAAAACTGTGAATTGCACTGGGCATGTTCTGGGGATTCACAGGAACTGGGAATATCTGAACATTTTTGCACAAGCTGTTTCATGAGATTCGACTGGTAATAATGTTTTACAGCTGCAATCAGACCTTGGCCCATTTCCTGTATCAGTGGAAAGTACATCGCAAAAGGACAGCTCCTTCAGGTAATTGTTTCTCCTCCAAATATTTATTGACAGCAGGAACAAACACAGAATGGAACCAGTCTCTGAATGCAGTGCTGTTGATTTATGCTCATTTTTAAGCATATAATAAATCAGTAAGTTTTGTTTTTTTTTTTTCTTTGTGAGTGCATGGTGCTTTTGAGTGCTCTATAACAAATGGCTTCAATCTGTGGTCATCACTGAATTTGCACACAAACAACAATCAGCCTTTCCTTACAACGGTCACATCTGGTAGAATGAGCTCCATTGTGAAAGGATAAGGTTCATGTGGCCTTGTCCTCCTAGCACAACCAGTACTGTCAAGTTTTATCGCTATTGCAACCTTTTTGTGGGAGAAAACTGTTTTCTTTGATGTAACTGAAGAATTTCTCACATAAAGGATATGCTGCATCTTTATAGCATTAACTTTCTCACCCTGAACAGGAATTTTTCAAACTGTGTAGCAATGTTTAAACCAAGTAGGCCATCTTGACAAAGCATTAAATATTTCTTCAAACTTTAGGGTTTCATGGAAGTCTCCTGTCTTATCTATTAACCTCGAACCTGATGGGGAAACTAACTGTCCACTCTTCTAATGGAACCACAAAAGCAGCACTTCATTTTGTTTCACAAATGTTGAAATTTCCAGTGACTTATGCCATAACTGACCAGGTCAGTTCTCAGCTTTGATTGCAAAATTTGACAAATATTCTTAAGTTATCTTTTAAATCTCTCATTGGTTTTATGTCCATCCCAAGTTTTACTGTAGATTAACCTTTTCCTAACTTTTCTATAACTTATAATTTCTTTTGTGATAATGAAAATAATCAATTATTGACAATATAACATAAATGAATAGATAAAAAAAAATCTACTCACCAAGCGGCATCAGGGGAACACACACACAAAAAGGTTTAACATTTACAAGCTTTCATAGCCAGTAGCTCCTTCTTCTGGCAGACGAGTTGAAGGGGAAAGATGAGGGGTAAAGGAAAAGGACTGGAGAGGTTTAGGGAAAGGGGTACAGTACAGAAAAGTCACCCAGAACCATGGGTCAGGGGAGACTTACCAGACAGGTCTTTCCTTCTCATCCCGTCTGGTAAGTGTCCTCCGACTCGGTGCTCTGGGTGACTTTTCTGTGCTGTACACCTTTCCCTAAGCCTCTCCAGTCCTTTTCCTTCACCCGTCTTACTCCCCCTTCAACTCTTCTGTTAAAAGAACGAGCCTCTGGTCCCAAAAGCTTGAAAAAGTTAAACTGTTTTGGGTGTGTGTTCGCCCGCCACCACTTGATGAGTAGATTTCTTATCTATCCATTTACATTACACAATTTTCTTTTGACTGTTAGAACAACACATCTGAGTGTATGTATCACCTTAGCACACACAACCATTAGTTATTTCAGCAACAGAAATGTGATAAGTGAATGAGATTAAAACTCATTGTCAATTATCAGTTTTAAAAGCTATGGTATTACTGGGATCTGTGAGTGGCTGCAAAAGTACAGTCAATAATGTATTGCTCCTGGCACAGTTTAACAGTAAGCTTTCATTTCATAATAACACAGAGATAGAATTGTGAAGGAAACCACCCCATTAGAAAACAAAAATAATTTTCTGTTACTTTCAGCTTTAGTCGAGTTGAAACTTATCAACCTTAATTTCATATGGAAAGGAGTAGGCCAACATACTGACAGGAAATCAGCCATGAATACGTTACAAGATAGTGTGCCTGCATTTATTTAAAGAAAACATGGGAAACAATGGAAAAATATTTCAGGGATGTCTGACAGTGGGGTTGGGGGCCCATCATCTTCATCTTCAGGTAGTAAGACCTGGATTACATGCATAACAGTTTATCTTAAATGAAAATATTTATTATAAATGTAACAGAATGCTCCAGGTTTCATTTTTTACTTAATCAAATCTTGCCAAACTATGTGCAGATGCAGATAATATGCAAACTGGATACTCTGCATCCTGATAATCAGAAACTTACAACATATATTTTAATCACATTTATAAAGTTTAAGCACAGTCTCAAATAAAATTTCATTAAGATCATGTACAGTCTTTCACAACACTTAAAAAAATGAAATAATTCTACATGAATGAAATATTGTTTGACATATAATCATCATACCACTTTTGTGCTGTCAGCTCCCCCACCATACGTGACAACAACTTTGTATGGGCTTTTCTTGGAAAGAAGCAGAGTACAAGCATTGCCTATCCACTGCGCACTTGCACTGCTTGAGCAGAGTATTAGGCTCACAGGACCATTACCCAAAGGTAGCTGGAAAAATGGTCAGGGCGTCTCTATACAGTTTGTTCCATAAATTTCTTGGTGAATGTAAGGTATCAATTAAGCACTATAGTTATACAAAATACATCTTTATAACACAGTGTCACATGTAATAATTAACTGCAAGCTTACAACACAAAAAATTCTGTATATTTTCATTTTTACTCTGCAAGTATACACCTTGATTTGAATGGTCTCTCTCTCTCTCTCTCTCTCTCTCTCTCTCTCTCTCTCTACCTCGATTTGAATGGTCTATCTCTCTCTCTCTCTCTCTCTCTCTCTCTCTCTCTCTCTCTGACACACACACACACACACACACACACACACACACACACATTGAACTTAAACCCAAAGTAGTCTATAACTATTGGTTATCCATCGGAGCTGACTGCAATCTAATTAAAAAGAACTACACCAGACACGTTTCGCTTTTTTTTATAAAGCATCTTTCATGGTTATTCTGTAACTTGGATACATATGTTTGTATATTTTTTATTGTTTTTGATTAAAAACAGAATTTTCTTTATAAAATTGGACTGCAAGTTACTTGAGGTGTTTCTTCACATATTTTGCTAGTTCCCACCTTTCTAGCAGCAGTTGATGCCGAAAGGCTTCATTTCCCATTTGCACTTGGAATTCTGCAGCATTTCCTGTGCTGCATTATTTACAATTCACTTTCTTAAACTGTTTGTCATTCTAGACTCCACAGTGTTTATGTCTGTTCAATCGTTTTCATTGACACTGTGAGTGTTGCCAACCTGTGTGTGTGTGTGTGTGTGTGTGTGTGTGTGTGTGTGTGTGAGAGAGAGAGAGAGAGAGAGAGAGAGAGAGAGAGAGAGAGAGAGAGAGAGATAGTGAAATTGTCTTGTGCGTAGGTAAATACGTAATCTTTTTCGGGTGGGCGGAAGGGGGGGGGGGGGGGGGGGGCTTGGACGGTGATTATAGGACAGACAGAAACTGGGAGGAGATGGTAGTGGTCAGTGCAGTGGAGCCTGTGGTTATATGTGTACACGTAATGTTATATTAAGTGGTCAACGAGTTTAAAGAGCGTGTGGTGTGCCAAGTTGATCTTATCATCTATGAGTTGTTTCTTTTCTGTTATGGTTTTTTGGATGTGGTAATTTTCTTGTAAGGTGAGGTGTATTTTGTTGCTGTTTTTCCTTATTATTTACATGTCTGTGTCTCTGGTTGTAATTTTATGTTGGTGTTGATGTAAGCGTTCTGCAAAAGTTGAGTGATTTGTCCTATACTTCCGTGCTCTTACAGTACCTGGTATCACATGTCCTCCTGGTTTAACCTACGTATCTTCCATCACATTTATTGCATTTCGGTTGGTATATTTCTGATACGTATCAGTTTTTCCTATTGTTTTTGGAAAGTATTTCTGAATTGAGTTGCTGGTTTGGTGTGCTATTTTCATGTATTCCTTTTTGAAAATATTGGATATTCTGTGTGTGTATTTGTGATTGTATGTCATTGTGTACCATCTTATTCTTTCTGTTTCTTTCACACTTCGTATTGTTTCTATTCTTGTATTTTGTGTATTTGTTTATGTGCGATTTTGTCCTTGTATTGATGACAGCTGAGTGTTGGTTCTTCCTGTTTCTTGATTTTCTTGTTCAATTTTGTTGCTAAGTTCTTTTGTGTCCTTCATTTGCGGCTATTTGCATTATGGTATTCATTTATTTTTTGTAATTGTCTGTATCTAATGGTACTGTGTTTAGTCTGTGGAGCATGTATCTAAGTGCTGCCTGCTTTTGCGAACTGGGGTGTTGTGATGTCTTATGTATAATTATGTGTGTTGTTGGTTTTCGGTATATGTCAAGTGTGTGTTGGTTGTTTTGAATATTTATGGTGAGGTCCAAGAAATTTAACTGTCTGTTTTGCTCTTTCTCTATTGTAAAAAGTATCTTATCATGATCAGAATTTATGTGTATGTGTAACTCGTCAATTTTATTGTTTGGTTCATCTATCAGGCAAAAGATGTCATCCATATATCTAATGCAGTATAGGATGTTGTTATTTGGCAGTATTTTGTTAAATATAATCTGTTCTACATGGCTCATAAATATGATTGCTATGGTTCCAGACACCGTGGATCCCATTGGTAATGGAATTCATTATTGAACTGAAAGTAGTTCTGTTCTGTTATCAGCTCTGCAAGCCTGACTGTTTCTTTGATGTATTCATGTGGAAGTGTTCTGCATGTTTTAAAATTTGTTCTATAATGTTTATCATTTCAGTTATTGGTATATTGAATACATATTCTCCACATCAAATGATAGGAGGGTGGCTGTGTCTGGAACTTGTATGTCTTTTATGTACTGAATCAATAGTGGCGTGTTTCTTATGGTCCTGTCCTCTTGTAGTTTGTAGTTTTCTGATAAGATTTTCAACAAGTATCTTTCAAGTGGATAACAGAGTGTTTCTCAACTTTGTTTTGAACCTATTAGTTGAATCTGATTTTAGTTTTATGATTTTATTTTGTGTGATGAACTCTTGTGTCTTTCTGATGTATTGCTCTTTATCCATTAGAACCACTGTGTTTCAGTTATCTGCCCTTGTGTTGTGTTCCCGTAGTTTCTTTCTAAGTTTTGTTGGTGTAATGGAATCTGTATCATTTCAGTTTCCTCTGCTTTCATTCATCTGTGTTATTATGTTTTCAATTTTATAACTGACTAGCTCTCCTGTCAGACTAATGTTTACCTCACTTGTTTCATTTCTGTTTTCCTGTGTGAGAATGCTTTCTGATTCAACTACGGGGTTTTCTATGCACTATGTGAGTTAGTGAAAGGTCTCTCTCTCTCTCTCTCTCTCTCTCTCTCTCTCTCTCTCTCTCTCTCTCTCTCTCTGTCTGTCTCTCTCTCTCACACACACACACACACACACACACACACACACACACAGTTTCACAGGTTGGCAATACTTAAAATGTCAACAAAAACAAACGAACAGAGATAAACACTGTGGCAGTGCAGAGTGAGAAACAGTTTAAGAAAGTGAAAAAGTGAAGTGTACATAACGCAGCACAGGAAATACTGCAGAGTGCAAAGTGCAAATGTGAAATGAAGCCTTTCAACACCAACTGCTGCTAGGAAGAAGAGAAGTAGCAGAATACGCTGTTTTTAACCTAAAACAATCAAAAATGTACAAATGTATGTATCAAATTTACAGAATAACCATGGAATAAAAATTATACCTAAATATATTAATGTACAGTTAAAAACAGTTCTGCCAGTGCAGAGAAAATGAAACAAATAGCTCAAAAATTTGGCTAAACAATGAAATCAAGTTTCTTTATGACAAGAAAACAAGTCCTACATTGGGAACTATATAAAGCACATCTTAATCTTACAAGTTTTCTGAATAATACTGCTGTTTTCTCCCATATTGTAAGCGAGGTTGAAAATCGTACATATGCAGTGATATAAAAACAAAAAATCCTCACAAAGGAAGATTGCAAATTTAAAAGCTAAACAAACACCCGACACAGCCACAAATTACACACAGTCTAACAAGAAACATCACTTCTATCCACGACTGGTCAACCTCACTGACACTGTTTCGCATACAGGAGGAGTAAAACTACTCAAAAAAAGATCTGAAACACGTCAGCAAACAGATAGGTGAGAAATACATATAAAAACTTATAGTTTAATCAGAAAGCAATCTCACACAGAAAAACAGAAACAAGTGAAGTAAACAGTGGTCTGACGAGAGAGCTACTCAGTAATGACATCAAAAACATAACACCATAGATGAAAGGAAACAGAGGAAACTGAAACAATACAGATCCCATAACACTGACAAAAACTTAGAAAGAAACTACAGGAACACAACACTATCATCACAAGGGCAGATAAGTGAAACACAGTGGTTCTCATGGATAAAGAGCAATACATCAGAAAGACACAAGAGTTCACCACAAACAATAAAATCATAAAACTAAAATCAGATTCAATTAATAGATTCCAAACAAAGTTAAGAAACAACTCTGATAGACATTGGACATACATTAGAAAACAATGGAAAAGGAAAACTGGTACAAACAAATCCCAGTGCACCTTTCCTCCAATGCCAACCAAAGCTACACAAGCAAGATCTCCCCGTCAGAGTTACTGTAAATTATAGAAATGCTCCCACTTACCCACTTGCAAGATACCTGTTGGAAATCTTACCAGAAAAGTACAAATTACATGAGGACAGGACCATAAGAAACACGTCAAATTGATTCAGTACATAAAAGACATACAAGTTCCAGACACAGCCACCCTTCTGTCATTTGAGGTAGAAAAAATGTATTCAATATACCACATCAAAGAAGCAGTCAGGCTTCTAGAGCTAATAACAGAAAAGAATTACTTTCAGTTCAATAATGAATTCTATTTACAAAGTGAAGGATTACCAATGCGATCCCCAGTGTCTGGAACCATAGCAAACATATTTATGAACTATGTACAAGGGGCATTCAAATGAAACCCAGTCACTAGTGTAAAGTAACGGTAAAGATTTATGTAGTTAAACACAGTACACACGCTCAAAAATAGTTGCCAAAACTGTTGGCACATTTGTCCCACTGCAACACTAGCCGGTTGAATCCATCCTTGAAGAAGCTAGTAGGCTGCTGTCAGATCCAGGCCTGGGCCCAGTCACACACTTCATCGTCTATTGCGAATCGATGTCCGTGAACAGATTGTTTCAGAGGTCCAAACACATGAAAGTCACACAGTGAAAAGTTGGGAATACACGATGGATGTTCCTGCATTTCTTACCGAAACTGCTGCAATGTCCTCTTCATCACATTGTGTGGGTGAGCATTATCATGCAGGAGGATAACGCCATTGGACAACATGTCTTGGCGTTTCGACTTGATGGCTTGTCTAAGGTTCTGTAAAGTGGCCTGATAACACTGGGCATTGATAGTGGTTCCCGTTCCAGGGCCCTTGTGGTCACAAAAAAAAAAAAAAAAAAAAAAAAAAAAAAAAAAAAAAAAAAAAAAAAAAAAAAAAAAAAACCCCCTTGCACTGCTTGCTCTGAAGCTTGCTTTCCGGTTCTAAATGGTGACAAAATGTTTCATCACCTGTGACAATACGGGACAGAAATCCATAGTCCTCCTCATGATAACATAGCAGATGACTCAAAGACAGTACCATTTGAGTATTACGCTACTCGGCGAACAGTTGGTGGAGAACCCACTGTGCACAGATTTTTCGAAAGTTCAAGTGTTGATGCATTATGGTGTGGGCGGTGCCCAGGCTAATACACAATAATTGATGGATCTTGTCTATGGTGATTCTGCAGTTGTCCAGGACTAAAGCATTCACTTCCACAACCATTTCCGGTGCGATGACACAATGAGCCTGTCCAGGACAAGCACCATCTTCCAGTGACTCGCACCCCTCAAGGAATCATTTGCGCCATTCCACAACACTTGAACGACTCAGACTGTACTCACCATACACAGCCTTCATCCTACGATACATACCACGGCCTCCAACTCCTTCCACTGTCAAAAATTGAATCACTCCTCGTTGTTCCTGCTTACTTGCCTGCATGTTCGTTAGTGGACGATAACTGTTGTGACCACCTTCTCTTCGGTGTGAAACCACATTGGTGCTATGCAACATCAAAAGGCGTGCAAGCATCAGTCTCTCTACCAATAGATGGTGCCATCATACCCACAACTACATGGTGCCACCTAGCATGTGTTACAAAGGCAGACGCACAGACCAGGTTTCATTTCTATTAACCTCATAGAAAAGATTATACTTGACAAAATACTGCCAAATAACAACAACAGCCTATACTGCATTAGATATATGGATGACATCTTGTGCCTGATAGATGAACCAAACAATAAAATTGACGAGTTACACATACACATAAATTCTGATCATGATAAGATACATTTTACAATAGAGAAAGAGCAAAATAGACAGTTAAATTTCTCGGACCTCACCATAAATATTCAAAACAACCAACACACACTTGACATATAACGAAAACCAACAACACACACAATTATAGATAAGACATCACAACACCCCAGTTCGCAAAAGCAGGCAGCACTTAGATACATGCTCCACAGACTAAACACAGTACCATTAGATACAGACAATTACAAAAAAAGAAACGAATACCATAATGCAAATAGCCGCAAACGAAGGACACAAAAAGAACTTAGTAACAAAGTCGAACAGGAAAATCAAGAAACAGAAAGAACCAACACTCAGTTATCATCAATACAAGGACAAAATCACACACAAATAAATACACAAAATACAAGAATAGAAACAACACAAAGTGTGAAAGAAACAGAAAGAATAAGATGGTATACAATGACATACAATCACAAATGCACACACACAATATCCAATATTTTCAAAAAACAAGACATGAAAATAGCACACCAAACCAGCAACTCAATTCAGAAATACTTCCCAAAAACAATAGGAAAAACTGATAAATATACCAACCGAAATGCAATAAATGTGATGGAAGATACATAGGTCAAACCAGGAGGACATTTGATACCAGGTACAAAGAACATGTAAGAGCATGGAAGTATAGGGCAAATCACTCAACTTTTGCAGAACACTTACATCAACACCAACATAAAATTACAACCAGAGACACAGACAGGTAAATAATAAGGAAAAACAGCACCAAAAAACACCTCACCTTACAAGAAAATTACCACATCCAAAATACCACAACAGAAGAGAAACAACTCATAAATGATAAGATCAACTTAGCAAACCACACACTCTTTACACTAGTTGACCACTTAATGTAATAATACATGTACACATATAACCACAGGCTCCACTGACCACTACCATCTCCTCCCACATTCTGTCCTATAATCACCGTCCAAGCCCATCCCTGCCCCCCCCCCCCCCCCCCCCCGAAAAAGAAAAAGCCAATCCACCCCCACTCCTCTCATGCCGCTACCTATGTACAAGACAATTTCATACACACACAGGTTGGCAACACTCACAGTGTCAATGAAAACGAATGAACAGACATAAACACTGTGAACCGCAGAATGAGAAACAGCTTAAGAAGGTGAACCATAAATAATACAGCACAAGAAATACTGCAGAATTCCAAGTGTATGTGGGAAAAGAAGCCTTTTGACACAAACTGCTGCTAGCAAGAGGGGAAGGAGCAGAATACGTAATGAAACACCAAAGTGACTTGCAGATCAAAAAAAAAAAAAAATTACGAGTTTGTTTATTGTATCTAATTATAATATTGGCTTAAGCTGCTTATTTTAAGCTTACGCAGTAAAATATAACACATTAAAATAAAAATTAACATGAAGTCAGAAGCCAGTAGCATCATTGTTGACTGTCCTCTGCATGAACATGATGTTGCCAGTTATTGAGCAAGGTGCAGCTTATCAATAACTGTCAAAGCTGTTACGATGCAATGAATTATGCCTAGCTGGTTGTCCTGAAATATTGCTTGTAAGTTAACATACACAAAGAAATAATTGTAAAAGCCTATTTAGCTGTTATATAATGCTATTGAGCTGCTTATTTTGAGTTTACATTGTAAAACATAATATAAGAAAAAGTGAATTAACATGCAATGAGAAGCCAGTAAAATCACTATTACACTGCGCTGTATGGAATATGTATGTGTACGTATGTATGCAAGCATGTACGCAAGCAAGACACTGTTGGCTACTTAGCAATGCAAACTCTGAGTATTGTTTGTAAGTTAACGGGCACACAAGAATAGTTATAAAAACCTACTTAACTCTTACGCAACAATATTCATTACTCAATAAAGGAGATAAAAATGAGTAGCATTTTACCAAAAACAGATACAAAAAATAAATGACTTAACACTGAAGGTTACCTAGCAACATATGCAGCATAACTACAGCTATTAATAACAATGTAATAAGTAATCACTAGCTATCTGCTAGTCGTAAGAAAAACAATGTGTGTTTTACTGTATTGTATTACTAAAAACCTTATACATGCTATACATGTTTGCCAGTTAACAGTGAAAAGATAGAACACAGGAGTAAGTATTCATATTAAAATAAATTGAAATAATTTTTCTTTTTAAAATCAATCTGTTCATTCACTAACTGAGAAGAATCTTTTTATATTGTGCATAAATCTAGTTCCCTCCAATAAACTGAAGCACAAACTCTTTAGGGCTGTGTGTAGAACATTTAAATTATATTCAGTTGTTCCATGGGAATGTTTGCTTTCTATTAAATACTGCTAAAAAAAAAAAAAAAAAAAAAAAAAAAAAAATGCTACTAGAACACCTACAGTAACTCCATGATAACTTATTTTAAAATTACATCCTGTCTGTCCTACGTAGCAGTTCCCTCAAGCATCACATGATACTTTATAGAAACCCGAACTTAAAAATCTATTGTAATGCTTTTTTACTTTACCAAGTAGACTGAGGCATAAAGTATTGTTAACTGAAAAGGCCACAGTAACGTCAGGATGGCTAAATAATCTAGATACTTTACCAGATGTATTTCTTTTCGAGGTCATGTTAAATCTTTCCTTTCTTTTTCTCCGATCAGCTGGGGCAAGGGCCCAAAATTTCAGTGGCCTGTAATGGGAGTTTGAGGATTCTGTGAATCATTGCTAAGAAGAAAGCTTTCTTATATACATTTGGATGACAGGAGTCTGCATTTATTATAACATCAGAATTTGTGGTCTTGCTATACAGGGTGTTACAAAAAGGTACGGCCAAACTTTCAGGAAACATTCCTCACACACAAATAAAGAAAAGATGTTATGTGGACACGTGTCCGGAAACGCTTAATTTCCATGTTAGAGCTCATTTTAGTTTCGTCAGTATGTACTGTACTTCCTCCATTCACCGCCAGTTGGACCAATTGAAGGAAGGTAATGCTGACTTCGGTGCTTGTGTTGATATGCGACTCATTGCTCTACAGTACTAGCATCAAGCACATCAGTACGTAGCATCAACAGGTTAGTGTTCATCACGAACGTGGTTTTGCAGTCAGTGCCATGTTTACAAATGCGGAGTTGGCAGATGCCCATTTGATGTATGGATTAGCACGAGGCAATAGCCGTGGCGCAGTACGTTTGTATCGAGACAGATTTCCAGAACGAAGGTGTCCCGACAGGAAGACATTCGAAGCAATTGATCGGCGACTTAGGGAGCACGGAACATTCCAGCCTAAGACTCGCAACTGGGGAAGACGTAGATCGACAAGGACACCTGCAATGGACGAGGCAATTCTTTGTGCAGTTGATGATAACCCTAATGTCAGCGTCAGAGAAGTTGCTGCTGCACAAGGTAACGTTGACCATGTCACTGTATGGAGAGTGCTACGGGAGAACCAGTTGTTTCCGTACCATGTTGAGCGTGTGCAGGCACTATCAGCAGCTGATTGGCCTCCACGGGTACACAATCTGCGAATGGTTCATCCAACAATGTGTCAATCCTCATTTCAGTGCAAATGTTCTCTTTAGGGATGAGGCTTCATTTGAACATGATCAAATTGTAAATTTTCACAATCAACATGTGTGGGCTGACAAGAATCCGCACGCAATTGTGCAATCACGTCATCAACACAGATTTTCTGTGAACATTTGGGCAGGCATTGTTGGTGATGTCTTGACTGGGCCCCATGTTCTTCCACCTACGCTCAATGGAGCACGTTATCATGATTTCATATGGGATACTCTACCTGTGCTGCTAGAACAGTACGACACAACATGTGGTTCATGCACGATGGAGCTCCTACACATTTCAGTTGAAGTGTTCGTATGCTTCTCAACAACAGATTCGTTAACCAATGGATTGGTAGAGGCGGACCAATTCCATGGCCTCCACGCCCTCCTGACCTCAACCCTCTTGACTTTCATTTATGGGGGCATTTGAAAGCTCTTGTCTGCGCAAACCCGGTACCAAATGTAGAGACTCTTCGTGCTCGTATTGTGGACAG
Organism: Schistocerca americana; assembly: GCF_021461395.2. NCBI lineage: Eukaryota > Metazoa > Arthropoda > Insecta > Orthoptera > Acrididae > Schistocerca > Schistocerca americana. Next base: position 624,154,521 of record NC_060120.1, read on the forward strand.
CTGTAATACAATACGCCATTCTCCAGGGCTGCATCAGCGCATCAGGGATTCCATGCGACGGAGGGTGGATGCATGTATCCTCGCTAACGGAGGACATTTTGAACATTTCCTGTAACAAAGTGTTGGAAGTCACGCTGGCACGTTCTGTTGCTGTGTGTTTCCATTCCATGATTAATGTGATTTGAAGAGAAGTAATAAAATGAGCTCTAACATGGAAAGTAAGCGTTTCCGGACACATGCCCACATAACATAATTTCTTTCTCTGTGTGTGAGGAATGTTTCCTGAAATTTTGGCCGTACCTTTTTGTAACACCCTGTATATTCATGGTTGCCACAAGTTTTGCTAAGTGAAATTCCCTGATATTTCCCTGATTTTCAGACAAGTTTTAGCATTTTTCCCTGACAAATGTTGAGATTCATGGGTAAGTTAAGATGTAAGATGGCAATCTGTCTTTACAGTTTAGGTACAAGAAACAATAGTGCAAATGAGGAAATATCTAAAAAATCTTGCAAGCAGATAGCATTTCCTGATATGAGCAGTGTGTGTGTGTGTGTGTGTGTGTGTGTGTGTGTGTGTGTGTGTGTTGGTACTTGCGGGCACTCAATTCTGAGGTTATCGGCACCCTTACACACATTAAAAGAAATGAATGTGGAGAAACTTAGTAAAATGTGGTCATACATGCAAAGACAGCGGAAAAAGACTAAAGATGCTATACAAGAGACTAAAACATAAGTAAAACAAGAAAGGAGCTAAAATGACACCACAGGAAATTGTCACTGGCTGGCCACTTGCATAATATATGGACGAGCCAGTCACCCTGTGAAAGAATTACAACCTTCTCCTTAAAATCTTGGTAAAACGTTGGACAGTTCACAAAACTTTTAAACCCTAACCACATTCATTTGATTATTACCTAAAAGAGATTGCTGATCCATCAGCAAATCAGCCAAGGCCCACTGGTTGGAAAATAAAACACAGTCCAATAAAATGTGTTGCACAGTGATCTGTACGGCACAAGTGCCACACACTGGAGAGTCCTCTTGCCGGAGCAAGAATCCAAGCATCATAGGGCTGTGGCCTACGCAAAGACAAGTAAGGGGGACCTCATCCCATCTACATGGCTGGAAGGAAGTACACCACACCCGCATTATGGGCTTCACTAAACTGAGTTTATTGTCAGTCACTCCCAACCATTCATCCTCCCACCGACGCAAGACTCTTGAGCTCAACAGTGAGGTGATAGCATGCAGGGAGGTGGCACACGGAAATACCTGCGAATCAAGACATGTCACCTTGGTTGCTAGATCTGCCCCTTTTGTTCCTAGCAATGCCAATGTACCCTGGTACCCAGCAGAAGGTCTACTCTTTCCCCAGTCGCCTTAGTTGGAGGAGTGCATCCTGAATGGTCTGGACTACTATAACTGCTGAGTACAAATGTTTCAATGAGTGAAGAACACTTAGAGAATTAGAGCAGCCAAGAAGTTTAGCACTGCAAAAATGTGTTATCTGCTACAGTTCCCACTAGATCACAGACAATTCTGCACCAAAGGCAGTAAACGCTTGAGACAGTCGAACCTTCAGGACACGATCTGGGAAAACAACAGAGCAACCAACAGAATCCCCATTTCAATCCATCTGTAAAAACAGCTACATAGTAGTGGTGCTCAGATAAAATGTCAGAAAATATTGCATTAAAAATGGAAGCAGGAGTGCAATCTCTCTTGTACTGCACCAGGCTGTTAAAACCCTGGATTTGGGGCCATACTGGCTCCACACCGAAGAACTCCAGCACACATTGCAGGCAGATCCCTATGACATTGTAGCACATGGACGGTTGGAAAAAAGATGTTCCAGAGGCAGATAAGCAACAGTATGGTGTGTGAGTGAAGTCGGAGATGCGAGGAACTTACACGCCTGATGCACAAGCAGGAGCTGCCGCTGGATAATAAGTGTCAGTTCCCTGGCCTCAGCACAGAGGCTGTGTATGGGACTGGTCCAACAAGCACCTGTGGCCAGCTGAATCTCCTCATGGTGGAGTTCGGGAAGTTGCCTGTCTGCCATATAAGATTAAACCATTTGAGGAGGATTTCCTTTGATGCTGCTGGCAAATGGCAAAGCAAGCAGTATCAGATTTCATCATGACTGAGTGCAGTATCACGAATCTCAAGACAGTGCTGATTTCAGCTCCCAGATGGAGAAGGGCCACACACTGGAGAGTCCTCTTGCAGGAGCAAGAATCCCAGCATCATAGGGCTGTGGCCTATGTGAAGACAAGTGAGGGGCCATTGTCTACAGCGTGTAGGCCTCAGAACAATTGGATCTAAGTCCATCTTGCTCCTCTTGACAACTGCACGGTAGTGACGAAATGCCAGATCCTGGCTGGCATTGGCAGTAGTTTGCGCAAAATTCTGCGCTAGTGTCTGCGCAATGTCTCCACACGCCATTTGGAGACATCCCTGTGTCAGCACTGCTGTTACTGGTGAAGGACTGTGTTTACCAGAAATCCTTCTGATGGCTTCCCATACTTTTGTAGAACAACTGGAATGGTTGATGGAGTCCAAGGCTGCTTGCCATGACCTTTCTTTGCTCTCCTTAGCCACATGTCGTGCTTTTGCTCTCGCGACTCGAAAGGTTGTAAGGCTGCCTGCCGTAGGGTGGCTTTTAGATCATCGAAGAGCCATGCGCCTATTCCATCCACCAAGGCACACGTCACCTCTGAAGATGACTTCAGGACTTTGGGATGGATAAGTCAGCAGCATGAGGGATCACTTATGTGATATGGTCCACACATTCCTGGACGCTGTTGCAAAGTTCAAACACAGCTAGCTGGCTGAACAGCGTTCAGTTAGCCCTGCTGACCATCCATGTCGGCGGTTTCTCTTCATGTAGTGCTCCATCCAGTATGTGAATACAGATTGGGAAGTAGTTTTCTCATCATGTAGTGCACCATCCAGTAGGTGAAAATGGATTCGGAAGTGCTCACTGGAATGAAGTTCATCAATGACCTCCCACTGAACAGTCAGCAAGGGCTGGAGAGCAAAGAGATAGGTTGATGGCCAAGAATGATGCAGTTTGCCGAGAATGACGCAGTAACAGCACAGAAATGAGTTGGAGGACCAGTGTTTAGGATGTACAGCTCTTGAGACATCAGGAGACTCTCCAAAACTCAAGCACGAGGGCAAGTAGAGGTCGAGCCCCACAGGACGTGATGAGCATTGAAGTCTCCCAGGATGAGAAATGGTCAGGGGATTTGTTCCATAAGATCTGTGAGAGCCTCAGCGTCTACTGCATCCATTGGAGGTAAATAAAGAGAGAAAATTGTAATCCTGTGACATGCACTAATTTCAACTGCAACTGCTTGCAGGCCAGTAGCCATGGGGAGAACGGAGGAGTGGTGTACATTATTGACAAACACGGCAACCGCTCCTTTAGCCCTTTCCCCAGTCAGGTCATCCTTGCGATATAGTGTATAGCCCTGTAGTACAGGGGCATCAGAGGCTTTAAAATGTGTTTCCTGTAAACATATGCACAGGGGGCATTGCTCTGCCAGAAGTTTCAGTCCCCAGTCCATCCAAATGTGTCTTGAACCCATTAACGTTCCACTGTATAATGGGAGCCATCTATCGGGGGGTGGGGGGGTGGGGGGGGGGTACATTCACCCTGACTTTCTGCCGGGAAGTGAGCCCACAATGAGTGGAGGCTCAGCCTTGTGGTGAGAAGATTGCTCCAGTCCGATATCAAGTTCCATTACCTCTGAAGAAGATTCGAGAGAGATGTCAGATAGGATGACGATGTCTTCCGACTGTGTACACCATTATCCTTCAATGGGTGATGCTTTGCCTTCAATTTCGATTTTTTGGTCTGAGGTGGCTTTGAAGCCAGAACCTTGGAAGTGGTAGTGGTGGTAGCAGTGCTGGGCAGTGCACAAGACTTGATCTGTGAAAGGGCAGGAAATTTCAAGATGTCAGCAACCACGGCCTTTTCTGAAGTCCTGGGGAGAGGGGCAGGCTTCAGTGTAACTGCAGCAGCACAAGTCATTGACAAACGCAGGTGCTAGTGCTGACACTAACAACCTCTGTTTGTGTAGCAGCATCAGTTTTCAGAACTGGCTGTTTCAGAATGGAATAAAAGGAGGCAACGAACGTGCGTGGCTGCATGGACTAGTATAGTTTCTTGGCTTCACCATGCAGGATGCACTTTGTCATTTTGACCTTCTGAATCTTTTGTTCCTCGAAGAAAACTTTGCAGTCCCAACTCCACACTTTGGAGGAGCAGCCAACTCCATCATGGATGGCTTTACCACATTTCCCACAAGTGCCTTTCCCTTTCCAGCCAAGAAGAGAGTGTACAAAGTGCTGGCATTTAAAACACTGGATTGGATTTGGGAAATAAGGTCATATACTTAGGCATAGGAAACCTGCATTGACATGCTCTGGCAGTTTGGTGCTGTTAAAGGTAATCTGATTTTACAAGTTCACCATCCACCCTTTTCATAACATTTTGTGCATCAGCAATACCTAGCTGGGACCATTCGGCTTTCAGTTCTTCTCAGGGAATGTCAACTAGATACCTGCAAGTCACAAAACCTCTGCTGTAGTTCAAGATGTTGTGCAATTTTAGTTCTATCGCATATTCCCCATGGCAAGGAGCTTTCTGAATGTTTTTTACTTTTTAGGAGCTAGATGTTTCAACCAAAAGAGCACCATTGCGCAAGCACTTAACACGTTTTAAGCTGCCAGCAATGCCTTCTAAGCCTTTCTGTACGTAAAATGGTGAAACTCTCTCACAACTACCCTCTCTTCTTTAAACTATAAGAAACACTTTCCGCGAAACAGCACGCATTCTGTTACTATGGACTGAATCAGGAGGACTGGCTACATGAGCCCTCTTATTAGATTGGGTGTTGGTACCTTCCAGTGGTCCACCCTTTCTGCAGGGAGAGGGGAAAAAAGTTTGGATGATTCATTTCGGTCCCACGAGCTGCTAGGGAAATAATGATCCACTCAGACAGAGCCCCACGTGCCTTAGTAAGCCTTATACAACTGAGGTGTGTCATATTCCCCACAGGTTGCTCGCTAGCCACTGTTCCACCTCAACAACCATGCATCCCATAAAAACACTACTTGCAATCTGGGCAGTCAAGCCAAGATCCCCATTCCCTGAGACACACAATGTTCCACCACCACACCACGTGGTGGTAGCTGAAGCATGCCCAGAGCTTGGGTGACAGGGGACTGGAGGCACTTTCCAGTCCCCCACTCAGGAACCGTGGGTTCGCCAAGTTCATACCCAGCAAATGAATGCTGGGTATGAGCCCCTGTGGGCCTGATGTGAGCAAAAATCTTAAGATCGAAGATCAACATCTTTTGTAATGAACTGTTTTTAGATGTAGGAAGCAAGCCAAATGGTATGTGTTTTTCATTAAGACCAACGATGTTATTTTATTTCAATAAAACAAAACATATTGGTGACAGAGAAGCACATTTCCTTGGAGTTGCAAGACAGATTTAAAATACCTTCACTGATTTCAGAAATAATCTTAGGAAAAGAAGGCCTCTTGAAAGGTGGGGAAGAATTATGTAAACCAACACTGTAGGCGACCACCAATAAAATGTTGGTTCTCCTATGTTTGTTACTGTCAGTAATTACTCACTGTGTTATATCTATTATTTTACATGTATTATGTGATTTTTCTTTCGAGAAATGTATGAGTACATAGTGTACAAAACGCCAGCGACTGACACAATTTCCTTTTTCTTATTGTCCATACTTTCTACCATATAAATTACTTTTGAAGTGTCAAAACGTACTAGAACAAATAAAATGTCTATAAAATGCCACACTGTTCAGCATACTTGTGGTGAGACAGCTGCAATTCCTGAAACCATCGCCCATGGCCTCTGGCCTGCTGGGGAGCACTGCAGTCCTGGGTTCATGGATAAACCATGAAAATCCGCTGCATTATGTCACACACAAACAGACCCAGCCCACAGGCAGGTCAGTGAGACTACATCTGATGGGCAGGGCCTGCACATTAGTGGAAAATGAATGGCGTCATATGGGCAGGCCTGATCAAATACAGAAAGCACAGAAACAGCCCTTTGCAGCTAAATCCACTCATGTGGCCAGCTATTCACAAGCCACAGACAGCATGCTGATGAAATGAGACCATGGTGATCAATTCGTGCAATAGATAATTTGTTCAAATACTCAGAGAATCAATAATAGTGAGGATAGGTACCAACTCATCATAAAGATGGTTGCTGAGCCGCAGACAGGCATGTAGAAAATACAATCACACTCTCATGCACATTCACACAATCACTCAGACACAACTCATGCATACGAGTGCCATCTCTAGGCGCTGCATCTACAGTCTCTGAGAATCCAATCCAAACAAACCACTCCCCATGCATCCCTGTCTCTTGTCGGCAGCTGCTGAGCTAGCAACAAGAAGTGGTAGCAGCACTGACTGCAAGATGAGAGGTGTGGTACGAAGAGGAAAAGCAGTAGTAATGAGAGAGTAAGGAAGCGACACATGTACTCAGTTGCACCCAGTCAGCAACGATACACTACTCCTCAGTAAACAAACCATTTCATATACAGAGATAAAAAACAAGATTTTTCCGGTGTTTCTTTTCAAATTTCCCTGATATTTCCCTGATGTGTTTGAAATTCCCTGATATTCTCTGATTTCCAGAACCTGTGGCAACTGTGATATTGCAAATTGATGTTTACCTGCACATATTGAAATGGTTAAGTCTACAAAATTTATACTATTGTCTTTTTCATCCTCTACTGTAAAAACCAGATTGCAGTGAATATTGTTCAAGTTATGTAACACAGCATCAGTATCGTCTTTGGGCCCTTATATTAAATAATACTATCATCTCCAAAGTTTTATACGATATGATTTTCTCTGCAATTTCAGAATTACTTTCAAAAAATTTAGTTCCGATGAAATTCATAAAGATGTCAAGCATTGTTCCACTTGCCAGACCATCGTTCCGATGTATATTTTCCAATTAAAAGAGAACTAGTTGAAGGCTAGTGTGATTTCATTAGTTTGGAAAGCAGACATATTAGAGTATAATTTTTTCATATCAAAACATGCAAAATCTGCATCTTGTGACATGTCAATGCGAGAGATTTGTTGGGCTAATTCACAGCTGTTTTGACCCCTTTTTCATGTAAACTGAGTAGCGAATAGAGTTATGTAACAGCTAAACAAGCTTTTACAACTATTCTTGTGTGCCTGTAAACTTGCAAACAATACTCAGAGGTTTTCTATGTCTACTAGCAACCAGCTAGATATTCTTCATTACATTGCAACATCTTTGACAGTTATCGATAAGCTGCACCTTGCTAAATAACTGGCAGCATCCTGTACATGCAGATGGTCCTGTAGAGGGCAGTACAATAGCTATGTTTTAGCTTCTTATTTTACGTTAATTTTCATTTTAATATGTTATATTTTATGGTGTAAACTTCCAATAATGAAATTAGGCCAATGTTGTAATTAGATACCATAAGTTAGCTGGTGAAAAAAGTTCTGCATACATGTTATACTTGTTACTAAGTAACCAATTACACCCTAAGTGTATGTACTGTCCCATAGAGAGAAGTATAAGTTATCAGCTTTTTACTGTATGCTACTTTATGTTGTTATTTTTTGCATCACAAATATAATTGTGGTTAATCTTACAGCCAATACTATAAATAGATATTTTAAGTTAGTAACCAAAGTTTTTGTCATGTATTGAATAAGCATTCATTCTATTGCTTACAAATGACGTGTGGAGATGACTAGGGCTGGATCTGCTGCTATTTAACCATATCACATCATCATTTCTCCAGCAGTTGACAGCATCTGGAGACTTCTGCCTGCTCCATGGATCCATCTCCACACATCAACTTTGAATGCCACTTCATGTTTTTTCATTACACTGTATATATTTTAACTTGATGTCCCTCTACATTTATAGTATGCTATACTGCAAAGTATGGTCTGAAGATGGTCTGCCTTGGAACTGAAGCTGGTCACCAGTAAATGTGATGTGTGTGATCTAGACTGTTTTTCTAAGCACAATTGTTAAATTGATCACTGTTTTCCCAAAATGTTGTCAAAAACATGTGAGAAACATGGTTTCCTATTCCCTTTCTGTGACCAAATCAAGGTAGTACTTAAACTCATAAAACTATATGAAATTAATAATGAAAAACTTTAACACTAAACTGGGAAATAGCAGATTTGAAGCTCTGGCAGGACATTTTGGTTCACGAGCATGAAATGAGAGAGGTGATCGCCCAAACAAACTTTGATCCAAATTGGCCTTGAAGGCACAATGGTACCAACTGACCATCTTATCATCCTCAGTCCATAGGCGTCACTGGATGCAGATATGAAGAGGCATTGGACAGCACCCCTCTCTCCTGAATGTTGTCAGTTTTTGGGACCAGAGCCACTACATCTCAATTACATACCTCCTCGATTGTCCTCACAAAAGCTGAGTGCAACCTCCTTGTGAAGAGCACTTGGCACACCCCAACAATAACCCAAACAAGTATTAGCCAAGTCCAACAGTACTTAACTTCAGCGATCTGATGATAACCAGTGTGACCACTACAACACTGGCACAGTCACTTATACTTGGTTCAGATTACTACCTCAATAACTATTTACATGGATATCTCTAGTAGACAACAAAGAAAATATAGTTCACAACCAGAAAGTACGTAATTTAATCAATAAGTGTTTTGGAACATCAGTCACAAGAGCATCCACTTATCCTGACACAGACTTATGATTTGAGCACAGACTATTCATAGCCCCTCTAAAAACAAAATTCGTAAAACACAACTCCACAAAAGAAGACAGCTAATAAAAAAAACTCAAACGACCTGAACTGAAAAGTGAAGTGGGGATGGATATCAACAGTAAAATAGTGACAACCGTGACACCTCTGACTGATCAAGAAAACTGTTCCAAGTCCGGGAAGAGATGAATAACATTATGATAACCACTGCTGCAGATAAGCTATGATATTAAAGAAATGGGTATCAAAAAAAGAAATGAATAACTTTCATTGATGAATGAATGTTGAAAGCACAGAACCCAAGAAGATCTAACTAATTAAAAATAATATTCAGAAACTTCTAAGGTCAAAGATTAGAGTAGCAAAAAATGAATCATTACAACAAGAATGTGAAGAAATTGAAAGCCTGCAATGCTTCACATGATGATTTAAACTTATATAAAATGTTAAAAGAAATTACTGGGATTTACAGAAGAATAAACATATCTTGACAGTCAACAAAGTTAATAAAATAGTTCTTGATGTTACGGAGAAAAAAAAGGTCTAGAAAGACTATATTAGGAGCCTCTTTACACATGGCAGAGCAAATTTTGAGATTTGTAGAAATGATAATCTAACAGGACCTCCAATTATGACCTCAAATACCAATAAAGCTGTAGGCCTCATGAAATTCCCATAAAACTCATTAAATTTCTTGACGAAGAATGTATAATGTCTGACAAAAACTTTTTAATGTAATTTATGGTACAGGTCATTACTCTCCCCAATGGTTATCAACTTTCATTTCCTTGGCAAAAAAGAGGAATTTGTGAAAATTTGAGGACCTTAGACTCATTAGTCTTATGAATCATTCCTTGAAAATATTTCCAAAAATCATCCATCAAAGATTATGTGAAATATGCGAAAAATCCATTTGTGATTTGTAATTTGGATTTAGGAAAGCTTTAGGTATGCTTCAAAGATTTAATTACACTACAAATTCTAGTGCCAAACTGCTACGATCAAGATAAAAATTTACACCTATGTTTTATTGATTATGAAAAACCTTTTCACAGAGTATAAAGTCACAAACTAATAGAAATTCTCAGAAGAATAGGTATAGGTCAGTAAGACATCTGCTATACAGAGAATTTATATCGGAATCAGACAGCATTGGTTAAGTTTGATAATGGTGTTATCGACCCCTATTAATAGGTGTAAAGAAGCCTGACATGGATACGTTCTGTTATTTAATTTGTACTCAGTGATTATCTTTCAGGAAGCATCTGGAGATATAGAAAAAGACATACAGGCTAATAGAATCTTCATTATCAATAACATTTTACTTTTCTGTTGATACAGTATTGATTGTTGATGATTTTAGATGACCTTCATCAAAAGAGTAGGAGATTACAGCAGATATCTAAAGTCTGAATATCAACACCAAGAAGACACTTGCTATGACTGTAACACAACAGCACAACTCATTTACGAGCGAAAATCCATGATTCTACAGCTCCTTGACACAAATACTAGACAAGTTTAAGTGCCTCAGAATGTGGCTCTGTGAGGACTGAAGAAGGTACAAGAAAATAAAATGCTGCACATTGAATGCTCATAATGCTTTCATAAAATTCAAGAAATATCTCAGAAGTGCAGACTGAGACCTAAATCTCAGAGTTTGACTTGTAGTATACTACATCTGGTCTGTATTTCTATCAGTTCTGGTGGATGGACACTAAATATGACACAAAAAAGAAAATCTTGGTCTTTGGAATGAGGATTTATTACAGAATGCTCAAAATACTGTGGACAGCAAGAAATGTTAACAATGTCTGAAAGAAGAAAAAAAGTGTGGGTCTAGAATGTATGTTACAGAACATCAAATATATACTTCTATAGTTGGTAATATATGGGAACACTGATGATAAAGAAGAAAAGGGCAAAAAGATTACCTTAGTTATATAGCATATCAACTACTACTTACAACTTCACGTTTCCAAGGCGCAAAGACTGTCCCATAAAATTTCAGGAGTGCAGCCACATAAATTCAGCTTCTCCTTCTAATATTTCAGCTGAATAACATCCAGCCATCTTCAGAGTGAGCCGAGGTGACTTAACGCTCCAGCACTTGCTTCATCCTTTTAAACCCAAGGATTGAAGCACTGTGTATGCGGCCAAAGATATCTTTGGCCACATACGCAGTGGTTGGGTCCTTGGGTTTAAAAGGACGGAGCGAGTGCTAGAGCTTTAGTCACCTTTGCTCACTCTGAAGTTGGCTGGATGGTATTCCGCCAAAATACTAGAAGAAGAAACTGAATTTATGTGGCTGCATGCCTGAAATTTTATGGAACATACTACTTATCACAGTTAACACAATAAAGATGCACTGAGTGGCTAACAACATCCATTAATGGATAAGCAGAGGATGAGGAGGAAGAAGTAGATATGTACCTAGCACAAATGTAAGGGGGGGATAATCTGCTACAGCGCTAAGATAAAGTTCTTTTTCAGAGTGCTCACACTCACACACATATGCACATACACATGTCCAAGTGGTTCTCTCCCACTGCTGCAGCCTGAATTGGGTGAGCACCCATCACCATTACTCTATTGTTTACAATAAAAATGCAAGTTCTCAAATGAGTGTGAGGACAGGGAAAGTATGTAATGGGTGCAAAAAAAAAAAAAAAAACTTCAGGAGGAAGGCTAAAAAGGATCATAATAATGTATAACATCCAGATGTATTTAAGAGAGGTGACTGGCACCTCAGGCAGGGGGAGTGTAGGGGTCTACTAGTAAAACTGCTGAGGTGTAATATATAATATGAAAAGGAAAAGATATAGGTGAGATATGGTGAAAAATAAGGAAAGAAAAATACAAGTGAGATATGGTGGCATATAAAGGAAAGGGGAGCAGTGTAAAGCTGGTATGTGCAGAAATGCGGAATGGGATGGGAACAAGTGGGGTAAAGGCATATGGAGAATAGGAACTATTGAACATTCAGATCAGGAGAATATGCTGCACAGACAGCACCCAGATATTCACTGCAGAAAAGCTCATGTTTCTTCCTTTCAGCCTGAAGACAAACATCATTAACACTGATTTGCAGCAAAAGTTGATTACTACCTGTAATTTACAGTAATTTTATTTTAATAAAATCACCTGTGATAGAAAAATTTGAAGTTCCAAATCCCATAATCTTTGGCTTTTATGTGGTAGATGAAATTTAAAACAAGTACAACACATATGCCTTTATCTCAAAACAAGTCATTCAACTCATTTGATGCAGAAACTGACTATGGCCAACAAAGTGACTAACCTTTAATGCAGTGAGTGAGAGTGTGTCTTTGGCCAAACAACCATGCACTCAGCTGTTCACAATGACTGAATGTGAAGAAAGGCTCCACGTTTTGGATTCCACAGGAAGAAAAGGTAGGAGTTTGTCATAAGTTAGAGGAAATGCCAAAAGAAGTTACAATCTCTTTAAATAGCTGGCAAATAATTATGGGATGAAATGTCAGTTCTGTGTACCACACAACATACACTAATTCCAACAGTGGTAATATATAAAATGTTCTTGCCAAATAAATGTCTTGCTACTCCATTTCCAAGCCAACAAATAACTTCTGTTTTAGCATTAATTCAGGCACGCTGTTGATTGGCTTCCGCAAGCAATGACCACTGACAGCAGATTGTACTGCTAGACAGGTGCACCTTAGAAACACATTCGCAGGGAGTTTAGTGCCGATCAGGGGGAGGTCCACGATTAAGAGCAGAGTGGAATACCTTCAGTTGCAGAGGCAGTTATTGAGATGATCCAGCGCGAAGTGTTTCAAAACAGGAGGATCACTGTCTGTGAACTTGTTGCTCATATTCCTGGGAGTTCTTATGGTACAGTTGGAAGAGCTGTGATGGAAAAATTGGGGTGTCACAAGTGTTGCAGTTGATGGGTACTGTGTGTGCAGACTGCAGAACATGAGGAGAAATGCCTTCATGTGTTCACCAGTTTCTTCAAAAGTGTCAAGAAGATAAGGTAGGTTGTTGGTCTCCATTGTTACGGGAGGCGAAATGTGTGTGTGTTTCATTCCACTCCCAAAATGAAAGAAAAATCCAAACAATGGCATCACCCAGGGTCACCAGTTGCAAAGAAGTTCAAACAAACTCTTTCAGCTGGCAAAGTCATTGGCCACTATGTTATGGGATAGTAAGGAGATACTGGTGATCGATTTCATGGAACCAGGGACGACAATCAACTCGGACAGTTATTGTGTAACACTACGAAAACTCAGGCGAGCTATCCCGAATCGCTGGAGCGGATGACTGGCAGAAGGTGTAATGCTGCTTCATGATAAATCCTGACCTCATGTCTCCCACCAAACCCAGAAACTTTTCATAAACTTTGGTTGGACTGTCATGCCCCACCCACCTTACAGTCTGGAACTTGCGCCTAGTGATTATCACTTGTTCCCCAAGTTAACGAGACACTTGGGTGGCCAACACTTCCAGAGTGACAACGAAGTCAAAGAAGAGGAGAAATGCTTCCTCAGTGGGTTGGTGGTGGAATTCTACAACATGGGGATACAGAAACTGGAGTATCGTCTACAAAAATGCATAGAAAAAAAATGACAATTTTGTAGAAAAATAGAGCTAAGTTTCTTCTTTCCAATGACATAAATTTCTATGAGAATAAACAATGTTGTCTATTTGTAAAAATGAAGTGAATTGTTTATGTATTTATTTTTCCTCTGATTTGTACTACCCCTGTATTTATTCATGACTGTCACACAATGAAAAAAAAAAAATTCTCTGTTTGTACATACATAGTTAAGGATTAATGAAAGGAGTCTAATAATATAGTGCACAACGAACTGATGGAAACAACACTTGGTTTATGACCACAGATGAGAGATACAGGCAGGTAACACTCTAAAGAAATGAAACATATTACAATACTGTGCAATGTCTCATATCTAAATTTACATTGACACACTGAAAACCACTGTTAAGTGCCTGGCAGAAGGCACTTAACCTAGTACCAATTGTTAGTGCTTCTGCTCATTCCATTCCTGATGTTACTCATGACATTTTCAAGTCAAAACATGTAGTTTACAAATGAACACAATCATCATATATGGAATTGCGTTATAAGATTTTCTATATTCAATATAATTAAATTTTATGGCACAAAATAAACAGTTAGCATTTCTAGGCATAGAATTGTTTCTGATTCACCCAGTAATGACAAAGCAAGAAACATGCCTGGATTTACTGGCTTTCTACATCATAGGAAGATATTTAAAAGGCCTGAAATCTTTCTTCAAATAAAACAATTTTAAATATAGTTATGGAAATCTTGGTGAGACTTCATCATGTTGGAGACACTAAAACATCTGATCAAATCTTCATAACTGACTAAGATTTCTTCATGTAACAACATTAATGATGCAAATTACTGTTTCCAACAAAACACATTTTTCACTGCTAATAGTATACCATTATGAAGCTTAACAATGTAATACTGAAATAAAAAATAACAACAAGATTATTCTAAAAGTATGTTCCTAGATTATCTAGAAAAATAAATAATAAAGGTTTGTACTTACATCATCATACAAGTTCTTCCGAAAAAGAAATGATATCAATGGGACAATATATGAAAGTGTCTTTCCAGATTTAGCTGGATTCACCATTACAACACTGTAACCACGTAAAATTGCTGGCCACATATAAGTCTGAATACGCATTGGTTCAATTATGCCCAGTCTATAAAGTGTCTGTAAAAATAAAGAACAGGATGCTCACAAAATTGTAGTGAAACCTTGAAAATTACGAAAATTACTGCAGTGACTTAACAAAGTGCACAAATGAACAACAAAATATCTGATTTGACAGGATACTGAACAAAAACCATTAATGTACATGGAGGAAAATATGAATTCTGTAATTGGAATCATTTGAAACCACATACTTGTTTTTTACAGTACATATACAAGAAAAATAACATATATCAAAGATGTACAAAGGTTACTCTGTTAAAAAGTAAGAATTAACAGTGAAATCTTGAGTGAAGAGTGATAGGTCCATTCTTCAGCTTTAACTGTGTACCTTTTTTTTATATATTTCTTCCAATCCGCTCCAATTCCTTTCCCTTCTTTTTCTACTTTGTTCCCAAACAGAAATTGCTCAATCTACACAAAGATCATTAATAAAAACATATTTTTTTCCACTGTGGGCTAGCATGCAATTCTCCCATTCTTAAACATATTTGATGATTTGTCTATGGTATCCTTATACCAATCCACTGACAAAGAGAAAAGATACACATTTAATATTACTTAAACATTAGATTTTTATTTTATTTTACTTCACTTTAACAACAACATGGAAACCACAGACTACTACTCACTCCACAGAGGCAGCATTGAGTCACTAACAGGCACAGTGAAATGGATAATAAAAAAATTTAGCTTTCAGCTAAAGTCTTTCCTCACAAATAGAAAACACACACACACACACACACACACACACACACACACACACACGGGGCTTACTTTGTACATCACATGGCTGCTTTCACAGATGGGCTTGCCTCTGTTTTGGTAGCAGATGACTGAAAAGACTGGAGTAGATGGTAGTGGGAGGATATATGGCACACATCTACTATGTAGGTCTATTGCAGTGATCCAAGCCATGAGATAAGGGCTTTGGAGCAGAGGTGGAACAGAGTGAAATAAGAATATTGCTTAGGTTGGGTGGGCAGCAAAATACCACTGTGAGGGGAGGGGGGATATTTCTCATTCAAGTGTAGGATGACAGAGAGTTGAAACTGTGGCACAGAATGTGATTGATTCACTTACTCTAGTAATTACCACCTGTTATCCCCACTGCAATTGTATTTTGCTGGCCATCCAACCTAAGTAATATCCTTGTCTATCTCCATTCCAGCCCTGCTCCAAACCCCTTGCCCCATGGCTCATATCCCTGGAACAGACCCAGATGCAAGACCTGTGCCCTACATCCTCCCACTATCACCTTCTCCTGTCATGTCACAGCAATCTCCTACCCTATCAGAGACAGGGACACCTGTGAAAGCTGCCAAGTGATGTACAAACTTAGCTGCAATCACTGTCCCGCATTCTAAGTGGGCATGACTACCAACAATCTGCCTGTCTACATGAATGGCCACTGTCAGACTATGGCTAAGAGATAGCTGGACCAGCCAATTGCTGAAAGTGCTACCCAATGACTGCTTCACACCCTGTACCATCTGAATTCTATCTGTTGTGACTTGGCAAGACAGCCAAGCCACTATGAGGTAGCCGAAAGGCACGCGTTTAAGCTCACGCAGGCTGGCATGAGGTCTGGAACAGTTAAAGGAGTTGAGTCTAGTAAAAAAAGTACGTAGCTTCTGGAATACTTAACTTTAATTCATAATTGGTAAACATCGGTCTGACGGTACATGCATCACAAGATAAATAGCAAATGATAATGGCGCCTTGCTAGGTCGTAGCAAATGGCGTAGCTGAAGGCTATGCTAACTATCGTCTCGGCAAATGAGAGCGTAATTTGTCAGTGAACCATCGCTAGCAAAGTCGGCTGTACAACTGGGGCTAGTGCTAGGACGCCTCTCTAGACCTGCCGTGTGGCGGCGCTCAGTCTGCAATCACTGATAGTGGCGACACGCGGGTCCGACGTACACTACCGGACCGCGGCCGAATTAAAGGCTACCACCTAGCAAGTGTGGTGTCTGGCGGTGACATCACACTATCCACAAACACCTGATTTTCTGAATTGCACTGGTGAGAACTCTGCCTACAGCACAACCTTCATTCCTGTAAACAACCCCCCCCCCCAACCACCCCCCCCCCCCCCCAGCCTCAAATGTCACTAGCCACTGTCCTCCACCTAGCTGTACCCTTCCCTGTTCCTACCAAAGTACACACATGCCTTTTATCTCCCCAGTTCACTAACAATCTTATCCTCTTCTCTACTTCTCTCCTCCCCCCTCCCCACTTCCTGCTCCCACCTTTCCTCCCCACAACCACCCAATGCAGCACCTAGCAGACCCAATTTGCCCCCCCAAGTTCCTGCACTTTCCTGTCCCCCACCAAGTTCCTGCACAGTCCCATATGCAGCTCTAACATCCTCCCCCACAATCACTATTTGTCCCATGCTCCACCTTACCCACAACATCCACCCCAGTAGACTGCTGATCACTTCAGACACAATCACATTTGTGTGTGTGTGTGTGTGTGTGTGTGTGTGTGTGTGTGTGTGTGTGTGTTCCTTTCCATATTGTCATTATCTCTTATTCCAGCCTGGACCTACCAGTGTTTTATTTTATATCTGGGCTTCCTTGGACCACTCTGTTCAAATATACCAAGATTTATACTGGTATTTGTTACTGCTGCGATCACTGATACAGGCAATGTCATGTAGTGGTAAGCATCACTGGCTGGTGTGCTGGGGTCACCAGTTCAAAACTCAACAAACAGTAATTATTTGTTTTTCATAATTATCATTCTTGAAATATCTTATGTCTGTATATCTGGAATATTCAATGGTTCTATAGATACTAGCACTCTGGAATATTCAATGTTTGTATAAATAAATTCACTGTTCCATCCAGGAGATCAACGGGCGCTAATAACCTCGCTGTTGTGCGCCCTAAAACACTACTCATCATCATCATCATCAGGAGATCAATTATGTTCTGTCTGTACATTGGTATCAGTAACAAATGTGCAGCACTTAGCAGCCCCATCCTGCTTCACTGATGGTCCTGCCTTTCGATTCGGAATTGATCACGGTTTCGACATGACATTGTTAGGTACTTCAAAAATTCTCCAAACAGGCAACACAAAAACCGTCACCTACACGGACAGGAACCACAATGCAGGCAAGCAGTACATTGTTCCTATGGTCCCTATATTCAACAGACCAATGGATTCCAAGTCAGCAGTAAGTCAGCTGCACATCAGACATCCATCAGTGTTCTCCAGAGATGCTGGTGAGGACCCGACGAAATGACTGAAAGGATTTGATCGAGTCGCAAAATTCGACAGGGGAGACGACCTGATGTGTTTGGCAAATGTGTGCTTCTACTCAGACAGCACAGACAAGCAGTGGTTCCACAATAATAAAAAGATGCCCAATACCTGGGACAAATCCCAGTCTGAATTGAAGAAAATGTTCAGCGATAATCAGCAGCCAATACCTGGGACAAATCCCAGTCTGAATTGAAGAAAATGTTCAGCGATAATCAGCAGCAAGTCCATTTAGTAGGAGAACAATTGAAGAACAGAGCCCAATGTTATGAAAATATGACACAGTAGCACATATATCAAGTTTTGGCCCTAAGCCACATTGTAAATTCTAACGTGACAAAAGCTGAAAATACCATACACTCAAAAAAGGGTAGCAGAAGACATGTACCTAGCTCTCCAGACAAAGGAAGTAAAAGTAATAGAGGAATTCATTCAGTGGTGCCAGCAAATCGAGGAAATGGAACAGAAAAGAGTTGAGAAATGAGGAATGACTGACTGCCGAATGTAATCCCTACATAGTCCCTTGTGGAAGACCACCATTAATGTACTTTTCTCATACAGCAGATGGTAAGAGAAGAGATACAGCAATGTATGGGAATCAGAAATGTCGGGCCAAGTACACAAGAGACAGTCACGAATGTGACCCGATATGCCAGGAAGTAACAGAGTGTGCTGAGGATGAGGCAGTCTATAGCGCCAATCACGACCAGTTGAATGCGCCATGAAGAATGGACTCTACCAACTTGGAACTTACACCACTGCCCTCAAATGACAACCCAGCATGCGACCAAAGCAGGTACAACAAATTCCTTCATCAAGTAAAACAATAGTTTGTTTTCATCGTAAACACCACGGAAAAATTGTGCACTACACTAGAGAAAAAAGATAAATGTTTGGCAACTATGCTACAAGACATCAACCATCAAAACAGCCTTCTTTACACCAGTCATCTACGGACAACTGAAGTCTACCTGTGAGCCAAAGCTGATCACTGTATCCTGAATGACGTCATTCCCCAACACACCACAGCTGTTTCCCATAACTGTACAAACATGCCTATTGCTCGCCTAGCTATCAAATTCAAGAAAACTAAGCAAGATGACCACCTATGGAGATGAGGCTGTCAGCTGTAAATCCTCCATGGATGACAGTTACCATGATGATAGGAAATTTCACTGACATCATCATCAATGGCCAACCAGTCCCACAGCTAGTCGAATCAGGAGTTTCTCTTTCTGTAATGTTGAATGTTTATCATCACCAACTAAAGAAGACTATGTTCTGAGATACAAAAACAATTGTGCAGAGGGTCACAAATGGGAAACACATCCAGGCCACAGAAACATGGATGACAAGAATAACTAGGAACGGTAGGACAAAGTCCATCCAATTTGTTGTCATAACAGAATGTAGCCATGATGTTATTCTTGGACTGAACTTGTTTCAGGTATCACAAGATGCATAGACTGTGGAAGATAGCTCCAGATCGATGAAGATGTTCCAGCAAGCACACATGACAAAGATTGCTCTGGGCATTGTTCAATTTGAAGACATTGTTGCTCCACCATCATAAACAAGAAGAGTTCCGGTTGTGAATTG
Source organism: Schistocerca americana (assembly GCF_021461395.2). Taxonomy (NCBI): domain Eukaryota; kingdom Metazoa; phylum Arthropoda; class Insecta; order Orthoptera; family Acrididae; genus Schistocerca; species Schistocerca americana. The sequence goes on from NC_060120.1 coordinate 624,173,966, forward strand.
AGTTGCACAGTGAAACTATGAAGCTTCTGTTGGCTGGAAGAAGCTACTCAAGTTCACAAAAGAAATCTACTTACCAGCAACAGTCACAAGCATTGAGTATGGTCAAGGAGAATTTTGGATCACTAATTGTCACAGGAAACCACAAGTCAACCCTAAACATAAATGCATAGTGATAGCCAAACCAATTCAGGAAGGGCAGCTTGGTGTCATCAGCAAAGGATCACACTCTGCTATCGCTACAGGCAAGGCAGAGAAGGATGTTACACTTGAACTGCCACTAAGATCTGGCCTAACTGAGGGACAACATCAGAGACTAATAGCCGTTCTCCATCAGTTTTCGGAGGCTTTCAGCCCCCGTAGTGGAGAAAGGACAGCAGCCCATGATAAAATGCCATCTCAACAATGGAGATCACCAACAATCAGTCAGCACTCATATAGAACATTGCTGGCTGAACAATGGACAATCCAGGAGGAAGTGGAGAAGATACAGCAAGACAGCATCACTGAACATTCAGAGAGCCCTCGGTCATCTCCAATGGTCCTTGTAAAGGAGGAGGATGGCACATGGCATTTCTGCACTGAGTACCAATGACTGAACAAGGCCTTGAAGAAACATGTGTATCCAGTGCAGTACATTGAAGACACACTTGACTGCTTGAAACGAGCAAAGTATTTCTCAACAATAGACATGTAGCCAGGCTACTGGCAAATTGAGGTTGAAGAGGCTGACCTCTACAATCGTAAAATTATGTCGTATGGAATGGGTAGTGCTTCACTAGCATTAAAACGTATGATGTACAACCTGCTTCTACACTTTAAATGGATGACATGTCTTTCGTATCTGAATGACATCATAGTTTTGCAGTGACATTTGAAGAACACCTAAGCCTACTAACAGCCATGTTGAAGTGTTTTCCAACTGCAGTTTTCACACCGAATAAGAAAATGTTCCTCTTTGTCACCCAAGAAACAAAAATCTTGGGGCACCTAGTCAATGGTTGCACCTAGTCAATGGTTGTGGAGTCCAACCCAATCCGGAGAAAATAAGAGTAGCTACAGATCTACTGACTCCTCGGCACATTTGTGATGTTAGCAGTTTTCTCCTAATGTGCTTGTAGTACCAGCGGTTAATAAAAGATTTCTGTGTCAATGCATGTCCCTTGCATGAAACACTGCAGGGAGACAAAATTTCCCTGGAGCGAGGCACAAAAAATATCTTTCCTTGTCCTTAAGGAGGCTCTAACGTCTCCTCCAGTTCTAGAGTTATATGATGAGAATGCCAGGACAGAACTTTACACTGATGCTAGTGGTTTTGGAATAGGGGCAATTCTAACAGAAATTCAGGAAGGTGCTGAAATGGTGATAGATTATGAGCCCAGGCTACTTTCCAAGCCTAAGATAAAAATACTTTACAACCAATAAAAAGTGCCTTGCAGTTATTTGGACCATCAACAAGTTCTGACCATATTCACTTGGCAAACCATTCTTCACTGTGACAGACCACCATATCTATGCTAACTGACTCACCTAAAGAATCCATCTGGTCGACTGATGAGATGAGAACTTGGGCTACAGGAGTACATCATCGCCTTGGACGCAAACACAAGAATGCTGACTGCCTTTCAAGTTGTCCTTTAGAGGAACGCAGTGTGGATGAAAATTCAGTCATCACTGTATCAAATGACACCCTACTGCCGAACAGAGGGAAGCTCCAGCACTGATGAAAACCATATAAGCCTTGAAAAATGAGAAACCAACCAAAGGAGGATTCCAATCAATAAATGTAACATTCTGTAAGAGGAACTACGATTTGATGGGGCAGCAATGATTGCTCATCATCCCAGCTCATCTGCAGCCAGTGACCCTTGAATATTTTCAAGAAGTTCCAACATCTAGAATTTATAAAGATTCTAGACTGAATTAGACGTATGTATCAATAGCCAGGTCTCTACCATTCTGTTAGAAATTATGTGAGCCACTGTAAGGAATGCCACCATGTACCACAATTACCACTGGGGCATCTGGTACCAATTCTGCCTGCAGCAGAATAGTTTCACTAAATTGGAATCTACCTCTTGTGGAGGTTCCTAAAGTCAACAAACAAGGATGGATGGACAATAGTCTGCACTGACCACCTTACCCACTACACTAACCAAAGCTCTGCTGACTGCCGCCAACTGTCTATCATCCACAAATGACTGGCCACACAGAACAATTTAATAAGATGTTGGCAGATATACTATCGATGTATGTTGATGTCAAACAGAGAGATGGATACAATACTGCTTGTCATGGCATTCATATACAAAGTAGTGAAGCAAGACACTACAGGGTTCACACAGTTCAGACAAAGCACTGCAACACCAAGCACCAGCCAGGAGCTAAAGTCTTTGAGAGTTCCTGTATATATTTACACCTGTGTGGTAAGTGGAACTATTGGAAAAATTACTAAAGCGCTTCTTCGGGCACACATCATATCATTTGTCTCTTGTTGGATGGCACATATGAAGTAGAGGATTATGACCCTTCATCAAAAAGTGTAGAGACATTGTCCATGACCTCCAAATAAAGCTGTGTTAGAATCCAGAGGGGCCGATCGATGACGGGAGATTCAAGGAAATTGAAAACCACTCTACAATTGTGAAACTTTACAGGAGAGGCCACCTTTCACTTTCATCAAAGTGAAGAGGATGTAATGACACATGCAGAATGTGAGAATTGACTAGCTGCTTTAGTCAGCTCCAGAGAGGACTTCTGAAATGGCATGTCACTGTTTTTCAAACGTCACTGTTTTTCAAACAATGCTGTGAGCTCTGGTGCCATCAGTGTGGAGCACTGATTAGTTCCAATAGGTGGCATGCTGCCTGTCACTGGCTCAAACTGGACCACAAGCAATTATTTATTATTTAGTATTTACCATTTCTGGAAGGTTCAGTTCTGCTCTGCCTGTTTGTTGGTATTCTTAAAACCTGGTTTAAGTGTTAAATGCTGTATTTTATTGACGACCAAGCTTTTGGATTTGGAAGTCAGTGTGGTTACAAAATGACATTATTATTCAATAATACAATGCTTATACAAAGGATAATTGTAAATAATTTTCAGGTTAAGGGTTTAATCCTCTCCATCTGCCCAATATCTCCTCACTCTTTCAGATTTGTTTTGTCTACCCTTCCTGCAGTCCTTTTATTGATCTTTATTTGTTGTCTTGTTTATGTGTCTTGCATTATTTTGGTTTTGTCTCTTTTATTTTTTAGGTCATCTAATGTGGTTCTCTTACATTACTCTCAATTTCTGTGTTTCTTTTAATATTTGTCTTACTATTTTTCAATTTTTCTATTATTCACTTACTAATTCTGTTTTCTGTAATTAATTCAGGAAGCCACTCTTCAAATAGCAGAGATGTCGAGTCATTGAAAGCTACACACAAAAGATAATGAAAACTTGCTAGTTGCAGAAAAAAGCCTATAATGAGGCAGAGCGCGCACGCACGCACGCACGCACGCACGCACGCGCACACACACACACACACACACACACACACACACACACACACACACACACACACACACTACCTCAGCCCAGGACTTTTTCTGAACTCTAGCAAGTTTTCATTCTTTTGTATGTGCCTGTCAATGAATGAACACTGGTGCTATTCAACAAGTAGTCTCCTTCACTCCACAATCATTTACATTCTGCTAGAACTTTCCTGACTCTATAAATTCTGTTTTCTGGTGTTCTGATCAGATCTCCAAAGAATGACATGTGTTTCTTTCTGATTGTGGTTATTACTGGCTCTGTTTTCTTATATACCATTCCACCTAAAGCTATTCTCCAATGCCTATTATTCAATTTTGTTTATTTATGGGCGTCTTACTTACTCTTCTTACAATCTTGAGTATTTTGTCAATTTCTGTTGTATTAGTTGCTTTGAAGATGGTGCAGATGCATATGTTATTTCTGGTTGTGTGACTGTTTTACAATGTATTAATTTTGCAAGTATCAATATTCTTTCTTTTGTTGTATGTGTTTCTGGTACAGTCTGTAATTTGCTTTGTTCTTTGACGTATCAGCTTCTCTTTTGGGATTTATGTTATGATTTTACCTAAATATTTAAATTTATCAATTGATTTTGAGTGCTCATTTTACTATTGTAATTTTGTTTTTCAACTGCTGGAGCCAGCAACAAAATCTCTGGTTTTCCTTTTCTTTTCTTGAAAACAGGAAAAAATTAAAACAGATTTTCTGTGCTATTTCTTGCAGTGATTTAACTTCTTGTCTGGTTTCTTGAAGATTGTTGGCTGGGAGAGCAAGATCATCAGCAAATCCCAGTCTAATAGTGTCTGCTTCATCTGATTCAGAATTATCACTACAATCTGATTTCAAAACTAATTCAGTGCAGTAATGCAACAACTGTAGATAACTGTTGTAAAATGCTTTTTCTATTTGATGATGCGTGGCTACATACAGCCTAAGACATTTACATGTTTTGTGACAAGTTATTTATTATCATTTAAATGGAAATATGTTTAAGATATTTTGTCTTTTTCCATGCCCATGAAGACCATTTCACTTGGTATCTGTCGAAAGAACATCAGCTTATTTGTTTTCTTTGTAAATATCTCTTGTGTATTTTATTTTTCTGGTATGTTCTACATCCTGGAGGATCTTTTTGCTATGTATCTATTCGGATGAGAAGTACATCTAATACACCACTGGCCATTAAAATTGCTACACCAAGAAGAAATGCAGATGATAACCGGGTATTCATTGGACAAATATATTATACTAGAACTGACATGTGATTACATTTCTACGTAATCTGGGTGCATAGATCCTGAGAAATCAATACCCAGAACAACCACCACTGGCCGTAATAACGGCCTTGATATGCCTGGGCATTGAGTCAAACACAGCTTGGATGGCGTGTACAGATACAGCTGCCCGTGCAGCTTCAACACGATACCACAGTTCATCAAGAGTAGTGACTGGCGTATTGTGACGAGCCAGTTGCTCGGCCACCATTGACCAGACGTTTTCAGTTGGTGAGAGATCTGGAGAATGTGCTGGCCAGGGCAGCAGTCGAACATTCCCTCTATCCAGAAAGGCTTGTACAGGACCTGCAACATGTGGTCGATCATTATCCTGCTGAAATGTGGGGTTTCGCAGGGATCAAATGACGGTTAGAGCCATGGGTCGTAACACATCTTAACTGTAACGTCCACTGTTCAGACTGCTGTCAGTGCGAATAAGAGGTGACCGAGACGTGTAACCAATGGCACCCCATACCATCAGTATGGCGATGACGAATACACGCTTCCAATGTGCGTTCACAGCAATGTCGCCAAACACGGATGCGAACATCATGATGCTGCAAACAGAACCTCGATTCATTCGAAAAAATGACATTTTGCCATTCGTGCACCCAGGTTCGTCGTTGAGTACACCATCGCAGGTGCTCCTGCCTGTGATGCAGTGTCAAGGGTAAGCACACCCATGGTCTTGGAGCTGATAGTCCATGTTGCTGCAAACGTGGTCGAACTGTTCGTGCAGATGGTTGTCTTGCAAACGTCACCATCTGTTGACTCAGGGATAGAGACGCGGCTGCACAATCCGTTACAGTCATGCGGATGAGATGCCTGTCACCTCGACTGCCAGTGATATGAGGCCGTTGGGATCCAGCACGGCGCTCCGTATTACACTCCTGAACCGACCGATTCCATGTTCTGCTAACAGTCATTGGATCTCGAACAACGGCAGCAGCAATGTCGAGATACGATAAATCGCAATCATGATAGGCTACAATCCGACCTTTATCAAAGTCGGAAACGTGATGGTACGCATTTCTCCTCCTTACACGAGGCATCACAACAACGTTTCACCAGGTAACGTCGGCCAACTGCTGTTTGTGTATGAGAAATAGGTTGGAAACTTTCCTCATGTCAGCACGTTGTAGGTGTCGCCACCGGTGCCAACCTTGTGTGAATGCTCTGAAAAGCTAATCATTTGCATATCACAGCATCTTCTTCCTGTCAGTTAAATTTCACGTCTGTAGCACGTCATTCTCGTGGTGTAGCAATTTTAATGGCTAGTAGTGTATATTGTAAATGAATCACTTTAACCTCTTATCATTTTAACACTTCCAATTCTTATGTTCTATGGATTATCCTCATACCATTCTCTCATTATACATTCCAGTGTACAGGTGAACAGTAATTATATCAGGCAGTCATCAGTCTTGTTTGAATTTAGAAAGATTTGCTTGTGTGAAACTCAGCTTGCCCTTCTCTCATATGATATCCTGTGAACCATGGATGAAGGGCAAAAGGTAGATACCGTATTCCTAGATTTCCAAAATGTGTTTGATACGGTGCCCCACTACAGACTGTTAACTAAAGTCTGAGCATTCATATTAGGTTCCCAGATATGTAAGTGGCTCACAGATTTCTTATGTAATAGAACCTTGTGTTCAGGCAGGTGTGTGGGGTCAAGCAATGTCATGAAGCACAATTACATCCTGAATTGGAAATGTGTGCCTTATCTGACAATATGCATGTTGGCAATAGTGATCAGCGTTTACTGTTCGATGTTCATGAAGAAAATCAATGAGAAGAATTCCATTAAAACTAAAACAGACTTGTAGCAGCCTACATTCACACACATCATCAAAAGCTGTCAGCTGATTTGTTCATCGTAGCTGTCAAATGAGTTCATTTGCTGGCCACAAGGAGCTTTAATTATTCTCTCTCTGGTGCAGTGCGATGCTCCGTGGCTGTTGATTTTCCGACACAGAACTTCAGTTAGTTACCATTCAAGCTTGGATGATCCAGTTTACTTCTGTAGCAATTGAATATGCCCTTGTTTCATGATGAGTTCAGATTACAGCTTGACATTACTATTTAGCAAGTCGGAACAAGTATCTGTAGTTCATTTAGATAAATGTTTTGATCACCATACTCCGGAAGTGATATCCTGTGCATGTACCTGGCTGAGTTTATGAACATTTGGTTCAGAATACTATCAATTAGTCTTGTTGACAGTGGTGACCTCGACATGATCAGCCACTGTGAGTCAACCTGCGATACCAGGGGAGTTATGAGAGACTTCTCAAGAGTCAAAATTTTCTGAGGTAGTAGACATATGTGCCATATCAAGACTTGCAATGTACAAATACCCCATTTTGACAACACAATGCCACAGTATAGTTTGCTCAAGGTGAGACACGAGTTTTCTCTGTGCTGGAGTAACCATATACTCTCCAAATTTGCTCTAGTGGTCAGCAAGCTAGACCTGTTATGCTGCAGAAATACAGGACAATAACGACATATTCTGTGAAAGAGTGATACAAGAAGCTCAAGCCAGAATTGATATGCAGGGTGTCCACCTCGCAGGAAGAGCGTGTGAGGCAACAGTCGTCTCAGTATTTCTGACATCCATGCAGCAAGGTCAATGCAGGCACGGTACCAGGCACTCTGCCGCATACATTGTGGAGCAGCTGATTGCCCACTCGAGTAAGGCTGTTGTAGTGTTCCAGACAGAGTTGCCACCAGATGCCATAGCAGACCTGGCAGATAGGATTTGGGACATGATTGTGCCATCCCCATGCAGTACAGCAGTGACAGCATATAATAGCACATCGATAGCTACAGTGACACACGCAGATTATGACTGCTTTGCAAACAAAGTTGATGCCCTAAGAAAACAAATCAGGGAGCTACTCTCTTGCCAGAACACTATGGATGCTTTCATAGAAAATCAAAAAGTCTTTCCTTTGTGAACCCCTTGTCAGCATGCGGCACAGTACAGTCACCACGCGACATTTGTTGGTATAATACGGAAATTGGATGTAGATGCACCTGATTGCCAGTCATCGTCTCTCCTCTCCATAACAGATCAGAATACAGGACGGAAGCTTTTGGTGGATACAGGTTCTGATTTATATATTTACCCTCAGGCACTGCTACATAAGTATCAGCGGCCGACTTTGATCTACCTCTCTGTAGCCAACAGCTCGACCACAGCAGTGACTGAACCCATGTCAGAGCTGACGAGCAAGCGATCTACCATCTGACGCTGAACATCATCAATGCATGTCTCAGCATCTCCGGCCCAGCTGCTGCCATGTTTTGAAGCAGCACAGCTATGCACAGTCCTAAGTTTATCCAGCTGGCAGCCAGCAGATACACCATGCTGTTGTAGCAGCTCCCATCCATTACACGATCCCCAAGTGCTTCAAAAGAGGTACATCCCTGCACTGTGCACTATATGAAGACTACTATGGGCCCACCAATTTCATCTACGCCAAGACACCTTGCCCCTGGCTGTTACGCTATTGCCAAGGCAGAACACAATATTGTGCTGAAGGAAGGCATCATTCATCCTTTTATCAGTCCATGATCATTGCCTCTACATTTAGTGCCCAAAAGTGGGGGGCCATGTGGAGATTACTGCACCCTTAATGCTAGAATGGTGCCACATCATCATCCTGCACCAATGTCAAAAGACTATAATTATGGTTTATGTGGCGCAACTGTATTAAGTGTGCTAGACTCTGCCAAGGCCTAAACACAAATTTTTTGTAGCTGATGAGAATTATATCAAATACAGTTATAATTACACCATTTGGTCTCTTGAGTCTTAATGACCTTTGGTTGATGCAGTGCTGCACAATTCAGCATAGATTTATAGATTTTGCATACTTTGACGACGTCCTTGTCTTTTCAGCAGCAGCAGAGCAGCACCAAAAGAACTTGGCCAAAATCTTTAAACACCTGAACCAAAATGGGGTTGTATTAAATATGGCCAAGTGTGTTTTTCCACCAACTTGAGATTACTTTTTTAAACAAGCTGATCTTGCATGAAAAGGTGTGGCAATGTTCAGGATTTCATGGCCAGAAATCGCAATAGAAGTGCACCGCTTTCTAGAAATACTGAACTTTTACTGCATTCTCTGGTCCTCACATCAAGGGGAAAACACCAATACAGAGACAGATTTCACTTCTGAAACAGCTACACAAAGTATAGTGAATGTGGCATTCCTTGCACAAACCACAATTGGTGCCGTATTGCAGCACATAGGTGGGGCATTGTAGCATTTGGCATTTTATTCACACACGCTCTCCATCACAACAAAAATGGACCGCATATGACCACGAACTACTTGCTGTGAACAAAGCTATTAAATACTTTCACTCAAGTTGGGGGCAAGAGAATTTACAATTTTCACTGACCACAAACCATTCGTCTATAGCTTCCAATAGAATGACAAATAAGTTCTTGCCACAGCAGTACAATGAGTTAGAATTTATCGCTCAATTCAGTACTGATGCATGTCACATATCAGGAGTTGATAACATATTATCTTACTGCCTATTCCATGTACACAGCATAGCTAATTCAATCGATTTTGCTCCACTTGCTAAAGAACAAGTGTCAGACCAGAAGCTTCAAGACATTCCGGAAGATGCTTCTTCCAACCTTCAGCTGAAACTGATTGCCGTTCTCATCACAAATGTACAGCTTTATTGCAAAGTCTCAAATGGGAAATCTCCTCTGTTCCTACTTTCCTCGTTCTGCAGTCACGCTTTTGAGAGCCTTCGTGTCTCATGCCAACCTGGCACTAGATCTACAAATCAACTGACTGCTAACCATTTCATATAGCCTGGCATGCAGAAGGATTGCTGAGTGTGGACTCATGCATGTGTTCAATGTCAGTGTAGTAAGGTGTCTAAATTTCACAGACACAACTGCAAGATTTGCACATATCCATACTGACGTCGTAGGACCACTGCCTCTGTCAAATGATCAACAACACCTGTTAACAGCAATCAACCATTTTATCTGCTGGCCTGAAGTAATACCAGTCAACAATATTTCAGCAGAAACAATAGCCTCCATCTTTGTTTCACAGTGGCTGTCATGCATTACATATCACTCCAGACAGTGGCCGGCAATTTGAATCTGAACTGTTTGTACAGCTGAGTAAATTCTGTGGTGCCATATTCTCAAAGACCACAAGCTATCATCTAGCAAGTAGTGGCATGACAGAATGCTGGCACCAATCATTAAAAGGTGTACTCATGAGTCATGATTCAAATTGGACAAAAGCAATTCTATTGGTCTTCCTCAGTCTGAGAAGCATTTAGAAACCCGACCTGGACTCTTCGTGGGCTAAGCTCGTTCATGGTGAAATGCTGCAACTCCCTCGCAAATTTGTTGATCCAAGTGCAATCACAATGGATGACATCAATCAAGCTGATTTCATTTCTCACCTGAGGGAATGGGTGACCCAAATCTGGCCTTATCAAGCATCAGGGCAAGGAATTCACACACCTATGTACACAATGAGCTACAGTCATGCATATGTTATGCTACATACAGATGGCATGAAATCAGTACCAAAACTTCCATACACAGGCCATCTTCATGTCATTGACATAGCTGGAAGAACCACAAGGATTTTGATTAGCTGCAAAAACCAACACCGTCTCCACTGACAGTGTTAAGCCAGCCTTTGTGCTGCATGCACAACGTAATCAGCTGCAGCCTTCACCTGAGGTCAACCTCCACTGGAAGCAAAACTTCAATGAGAGCACCAAACACATCTTGATTCGCAGACAATGCACCACTTTCCCCAAGCAGGCTGGTTTAGTGGTATACATCAGCACACATTGTCAACAAGTTTTCAGCTGAGTTGTTCATCACAGCTGTCAAATGAGTTCACACACTGACTACCAGGAGCACTGTGATTATTCTGTCTTTGGTGCAGTGCGACACTCCACGACTGTTGATTTTTCTGACCCAGAAATTCAGTTAGTCATCGTTCCAGCTTGGATGATCCAGTTTACTTCTACACCATTTGTATCTGCCCTCGTTTCAATTCACGTTCAGATAACAGCTCGTCATGACTATTTAGTGAGTAGTATAAGTTTCTGTGATTTGTTCTAAACAAATGTTCTGATGACAGTACAATGGAACTAATGTTTCATGTTTGTACCTGCCTGAGTTTATGAGCACTTATAACATTTGGTTCGAAAGGCTACCAACTAGTCTTGCGACAGAGCCTTCCTCGTGGAGAGATAGTGTTTGGCTTTGATTGGTGCAAATTCGTCCTTTTTGTGCCATTCCAAATTGCTTTTTTTATTCTAATGTGTGATGGTGCACCCACATTTCCCTGCATGTCAGAATCCAGTGCAAAAAATGTTCCACTTCAGTGTGGTTTGTTGTTGTTGGGGTCTTCAGTCCCGAGACTGCTTTGATGCAGCTCTCCATGCTACTCTATCCTGTGCAAGCTTCTTCATCTCCCAGTACTTACTGCAACCTACATACTTCTGAATCTGCTTAGTGTATTCATCTCTTGGTCTCCCTCTACGATTTTTACCCTCCACGCTGCCCTCCAATGCTAAATTTGTGATCCCTTGATGCCTCAGAAACTGTAGTGTTTCAGTAAGTCGTTTACAAATCTCCAGATAATGAAATTTGTGCAGTGTGGTGAGAAGATGAGGCATCCACCTTGTGAACACTTACTGAAATCAAAGATTGTCAGTAATGATCACCTGAGCACTAATGCAACTTATGCCAACCTCAGTAGCAAGTTCAACAACTGCTATTTGGTGACCATCTTCAATAAGCCAGCTAACGATGCGAATTTTTTCCTCAGTCATGCTGGTCGCAAGACAATGTCAGTGATCTGCATTCTCAATTGTTTCTCGTCCGCATGGGAACTGTTTGTTCCATGTGTACACTTACGTCTTTCTTAGGGTGAGGTCTCTGAACTGTGCCACAGGTCTTTCAAAAATTTCGGGCAATTTTATGCCCTTAGTTGGGAAAAAACTTCATTATAAGGCGTTGTGCATCTCTTGCTCTGACACTGTTTTTCTGACTACAGAAACAGTATGACAATGTTCTAGATGTCGAGAACAATAACTGGAAATGAAAGCACCGATGAGCAGAGATCATGCTACTTTCCATTTACAAAAAGGTGTGTAAAACAAAAATTCCAATTGACATCTGGTTCATACTCTTATTACATTAAAAGTACAGATGGACTAAAAAACTATGCTGTAGAGAAGCAACACCCAGGTGGATTTAGAATGTTATGAGCCCAATGTCATGAGCCCAATGAAACAGGGAGTGTATCATTCATTATATTATAAGTATTCTTTGGATTGAAGAAGATTTATGTTTTACAATATTCAAAAATGTCAAATTGCATGCTTTGTGAAGAAAAGACTGAAATTAGTCTTTTAGATCTAATAAAAGTGTGAAGTAGTTGCAGTGCAGTCCAAGTCAAGTGTAGAATTACATCATCTACTGTGCAAATGTTGAGCCACAGGAAACTACACAGACTGTTAGCATGCTGCAGCTTGGACGCATTGTAATTCTACACTTGTCTTGGATGTCCCATCCACTGCAACTATTTGATGCTTTTATTAAGTCTAAAAAATAACTGATGATGGTCGAAGTAGAGAGGATATAAAATGTAGACTGGCAATGGCAAGGAAAGCGTTTCTGAAGAAGAGAAATTTGTTAACATCGAGTACAGATGTATGTGTCAGGAAGTCGTTTCTGAAAGTATTTGTATGGAGTGTAGCCATGTATGGAAGTGAAACATGGATGATAAATAGTTTGGGCAAGAAGAGAATAGAAGCTTTCGAAATGTGGTGCAACAGAAGAATGCTGAAGATTAGATGAGTAGATCACATAACTAATGATGAAGTATTGAACAGAATTGGGGAGAAGAGGAGTTTGTGGCACAACATTCCCATTCCCAAAACAATATCCCCATTTCAGCTTGGGCTACTGTTTGCTGCCCACTCACCACATACTCTCCTCTTCAGCAGTCTCATACCTTTTCCACATTGGGTACAGGTTCTTATAACACAAAGATTTACAACATATTGCATTTGTTGTTACACTTATTATAAAAGACTGGTATGTAGTCTGTAGACTATCCCTAGTATGAATATCATTAATATATATGTTCTATAACATAGGGTGCATACCTCATGGACCTCCTTGGGAAAATTTGCTTCTGTTATTGTTCCTATGGGTTTAAATGTTTTATTTTGACCATGTACAAGAACTGTACTCATCACCAATCTTTCTGAAACTGAAGCAGAGTCGTCCACTTTAAAAGCGGGCCCACTGCTGTACGTTTCAGGCAATATCACTTCCTCAGGCTCAAATCTGCAAGACATAGAATACCATTATAGACATATTACTTGAGAGCACACTAAAAACCTATCATAAATTACAACCTCAGTAAAAAGAAAAACAAAAACTTATTACATTGTACCCCAAAGCAACTGTGACATCATTCTTTTATCTGATCCAGCATGTCTATAGCTCAAGAGACCAATACTGTATTTTCACCATTATATCCACATTCAAAGAGAGGTCTGTGGCAAGTAAACGAAATTAGTCTTATTTATTTCACTCTCAATTTGGAAATATATTTACAAACAAAAATACAAACATAAGATTTAATTTTACTCATCACATCACATTTGATCAGAGCTTTACAATATACAAGGAAACCAATGTCCTCTGCACAAAGTGTTGGGTGCAGATAACATTGAAGTAGGTACTTCTTGAAATCAAAGATGTTGAAAAGAGAAAAAAAAAGTTACCTGTCTTTACATGGAACCATCAGAAGAAATATCAAGAGAGAGATCTTGATTATTATTGGATATCTAAGTGGAAAAGTTGTAAACAACAACGAAGGCCTAGAGCATGTAATGGGAGTCCATGGTATTGGAGATGTGATGAAACTCGGAATACGTTTTCAAATTCCTGTGCCACTGACGATTTGGTGATTCGAAGTACAGTATTACCACACATGCATTGCCATAAGGTTACAAGGGTAGCCCTGATCACAGAGCAGAAAATCAAATTAATCATATAGCACTGAGTAAAAAATTTAGGTCATTGATGGGTGTGAGGAATAAACATGAAGCTAATGTGCCACCTTACTGTTGAAAATTTTAGACTGAAAATTAAGACTACGAATAGAGTTTTAACAACAAGTATGCAAAACAAGAAGAATTCTGTACTGAGCTAAGTAACCACTATGAGGTATTCCAAATGGCACAGGAAAATAATGAAAATAACAATGATACATGGACACAGGTAAAGGATATCTATTGCAATGTGAGTGAACAGGTCATTGGCTTCCAAAGCCATTTGAAGAAAGATTGGATGTCTGAGAGTACATGGAATTTGATCAGTTGCAGAAAACAGATTAAGAAAAAAATAAATATGAGTAAAACAAGATAACATAAAACTCAAATATAAGCTGAGTATGCAGCGACTGACTCTCTAGTAAAGAGGAGTGTGAAAAATGATAAGTAGATGGATGAACAAGCTCTGAAAGCAGAGAGAGCACAGAGAGGGGTTATGTTAAAGAACTATACAATATCACCAGAGTGGTGTCAAAAAGAGGATTCAGTAAAAATAGACCTGTGAAAAGTAAGCAGGATAGATCGTTGATGGTAGAAGAGGATCAACTTAGAAGGCGTAGAGAACATTTTTTCAGACGTCCTGAACAGAGATCAACTCAAAGAGGGAGTGAGATGATGGAATGCGACAGTTGCCAGTGAGAGGATCAACCTATACATACCAAATGAGGATGAAATTCAAACAGTCTTCAAGCGGATAAAGAATGGAAAGGCTTCAGAAATGGATAATATTGCAACTGAGGTGCTTAAAGCAGACGCTGACACCACCAGAAATCTAATGCATCCATTGTTTGCGAAGATATGGATAGAAGAGAAACTACCAAAGGATTGGAAAGAGGTACTGATAATTAAGCTGCCAAGGAAAGGGGATACTAACAACTGTAATAATTAGTGATGCATCATTCTCCTATCTCTACCAAGCGAAGCACACTCTAGATTAATGCTAAACCACATTAAGGACACTGTGGAGGCACAGCTAAGAAAAGAGCAAGTGGGGTTTAGAGAACACCGGTGTTGTGTTGATCTAATAAACACTACCTTACATTTATTGATTTTGAGAAGACATCTGACACATTTAATAGGAAAGTTACATGGTATATCTTGGAAGAATATGGAATATAAGGGACAGTCAAATGAAAACCGAACATCTGCCACATTGCGACAATGGAATGTTTCCATTCCAAAGTAATTATCACAGGCGTAAGACATTTATACCACTGGGAGACAAGATGATCAGTTCATGTTTTATAGAATGTGATCGGTTGTTGATCGATCCACAATCGCATCTATTCTTGCACTTCCTCATCCAACTGAAACTGGCATCCACGAATGTGTTTCTTCAAGTGACCAAAGATGCGAAAATCACATGGTGGAAGATACGGGCTGTACAGAGAATGTAGTGTTCCCCAATATAACATAACAGGATGATAGTGTCTGACAGAATTTCTAAGTGTTTTGGCTTTATGGCGTGTCATAGTTTCTGCAACGTGTCTTTATAGCACTGCACACTGATTGCAGTTCCATACGTGAGGAAATCTATGAGCAGAGGGCCCCTGCAGATGAAGGAAGTGGTCATCATGACCTTAACAGAATTGATGTGAACAGCTCTGGATTACTTTGGCAGGAGAGATGAGTGATGTTTCCACTATTGGCATTGCCTTTTATTCTGAGGCTGTAAGAATACTGTTGGACAGATTCACCCTGTTTCACAACAATGCCCAACCCCATGCTGCCAATCAGACAAAGGCATCAGTGGTTTGGTTGGGGAACACTGCAACATCCTCTGTACAGCCTGGATCTTTCATCGTGTGATTTTCACATCTTTGGTGACCTGAGGAAAGACATGCATACATTTAAGTTTCAGTCAGATGAGGAGGTGCAAAAGTAAGTGTGGTTGTGGATCTGTCAGCGGATGACCCTGTTGTATGGCAGAGGAATTGATCATCTCCTCTCCCAGTGAGATAAATGTCTTAACACATATGGTGATTACTTTTGCAGCACGGAGTGGCCACGCAGTTTGAGGCACCATTTCATGGATTGCGTTCGAGTCCTCCCTTTGTGTGTGTGTGTGTGTGTGTGTGTGTGTGTGTGTGTGTGTGTGTGTGTGTGTGTGTTTTGTTCTTAGCATAAGTCAGTTCAAGTAGTGTGTAAGTCTGGGGACCAATGACCTCAGCAGTTTGGTCCCTTAGGAATTCACACACATTTGAACATTCAATTATTTTTAAATGGAACCATTCCATGGTCCTGTTGCAGCAGGTAGTAGGTTTCCATTTAACTGTCCCTAATACCATCACAGACTATCAATGTTATTAAAGCAATGTATGAGGGATATGAATGTATGGTGCTGCACAACACGAAACTTACTGATCGTATCCAAACAAATGCTGAGGTGAGGCACTGGTGTGTTCTGTCACCTACCTTGTTCTTGTTAGTGCTGGACAGCACATGGAAATCAGTTGTTGCTGGTAGGAAAGAGGTATTCAATGGGGAGTGAAAGATGGACTTGAAGACCGTGATTCTGCTGATGATATCTGCTCTCAAGAAGATACTGTGACATGGAAGAAAAGCAAGACTGCAAGAGGAAGCAGAAATTGCAGGACTAAAAGCAACTGTTCAGAAAACTAAGGAAATAAGAGTCTGATCTGAAAAACAGGCAAAGCTAACAGTGTATGGATAGAAACTGGAACAAGTACACTCCTTTGCAAGTCTAGGAAGCCCCGTTTCAAAAGACGGAGGGACGGAGGAAGATGTAAAGAGTGAGATACAGAAGGCAAATAGCATCTTTGTCCAGATAAAACCTGTCTGGCATAATAAGAACATCTAAAGACAATCCAGGCAGTGACTGTTCAATAACACTGTACAGTCGGTACTCCTGTGCAGTCATGAAACATGGAAAGTAACAAACATGATTGTAAAGCAGCCTGAAGTCTTCATTAAACAGCGACTTCAGCAAATTATAAATGTGAGGTGGCCAGATGTAATCTCAAATGATGAATTGTGGGAAATGGCAAACCAGTGGCCAAGCCAGGGGCAGATAAAGAAAAGGGAATGGAACTGAACTGGCCACACAATATACAAATAACTGTTGAAGAGGTGGCACTGGATTGAAACCCACAAGAACACGTAGCATGGCCACCAGAAGAAGACCATGAAAAGAAAGATGGAAGAGGCAGGTCTGAAAGCCAGTAAAAACTGAAATGAAGAGAAATGTTTGGCTGCCAACAGAACCAGATGAAAAGTCTTTTGGTTGCCCTATGATCCCACAGGAGCAACAGGAAGTAAATCATGTGACTTTCCATGAAACTCACTATTTACTTTACCAGCACAAAAGCCTCACTAACTAATGTCCTCCTTGTATCTTCCCAATCCTAATAGTAACCTGGTCAATACCTTCCATATCAGCCACCTTTCTCTGTGTCACAGCTGTTTAGCTGCCATTAACCACTCGTGAAGGTAAATAAAACAACTCCATGATCTAATAGGTAGTGCCAGTGACTGCTAATGCAGAGATCAGAGGTTTGATTCCCAGTAACCACATCATATTTTTTGTGATGGGAAGGCCTGGAACATAGTCTACTCAGCCTCACAAGGCCAAATGAGAAACAATATGATAAAATAAGCAGCAAAACTGACACTAAGGAGAATAATACAGAAAGACTTGCATTAGGCTGGTTGCTATATGACAATTATTTATTCTTGAAGCTCATATGTTGTTGGGGAAAGATTTGAATAGACAGTGGGTGGCCCACTACGCAGCTCCTCCTTAAGCCTCTCCCTACTAGCGGCCATTTCTTAGCTTACAGAGTGTGAAGCTATCCCGATTAGGTAATGGGAAGAAAAGGGAAAATATCATTTTGAAGTTATTTTTTGCCAATTTTGGTATTCGTTTCTAATGGCTTACTTATGAAATACCACATGTTCCTATTTTTGTCTTATTTCACTGTTTTCCCTTTACATTAAACATGAAAATATACCCATCAATAATAATTTATGTTTATTTAAATCAAAGATCATACTTACTTTCATTATTTTTATATTGCACTCATTAAATCTAATCAATGAAAGACAAAATTATTTTTGAAACCATATACAGCTGGAAGTTTTTCAAAAGAGGGCACTGTCATAATTCCAAAATTTTCTTCTGATATTTTATGCCACAAATCTGTCAATACTTCACAATAGTGTGAAAACAGTTGCAAAGTCTAAATTTGAACAATGGAGACAAACTGCCATCACCCAACACCAGACCTCTGACAATGTTCACCTATATTGCTGGCAGGAAAAGTATGTTTTCCACTAAATTATTAAGGTATTCGTATCCCTCCAGAAGATCTTACATGGCTGAGACTTGC
This sequence comes from Schistocerca americana, assembly GCF_021461395.2. Classification (NCBI taxonomy): domain Eukaryota; kingdom Metazoa; phylum Arthropoda; class Insecta; order Orthoptera; family Acrididae; genus Schistocerca; species Schistocerca americana. The sequence goes on from NC_060120.1 coordinate 624,192,273, forward strand.
CATTCTAGATACACTTCACAGACTCTTTGACAAGTCAGCATTAATACAGTTCACTATCATCCCATGGCTGAAAGAAGGTCCTAGATCTGTGAATGCAGTATTAATAGATGGATCTGTGGCCATAAGAGTTGTTAGCGAACTTGAAGATGCAACGCAATGAGTTTCAGTGTTTGCTTCACTTCTACCTGAAGTATTCACCCCTTCATATTTCTCAGATGATTACTAATTCGATGATCAAAAATTCATTTTCCCACAGTAATGAAGAATATTCCTTTTAATTTGGAATACCCATAATCTTTTACACAGCGACATCAGATTCCTCCATATTTTTGTGCAACAAACTCTAGCAAAACGTACACAGTTTGGTGAGATCTTTAATGTGATGCAGCAACTAAACTACACATTTTTGTAGTACACGATTATAAATATGAAAACCGTCAAATTTAGGTTCACAAACACATTAACATTGTACCTGCTCAGTATTCTAATCATCAGCCAATCACAGCAGGGGCCATGCGACATCACACAAATGGGGTTCTGTCAGTAAAAGAGAATTCAATATTGTTTTTATGGTTTTATGAATGAAGTTTATGGTGATGGCATGATCAGCTGCATTGGCTGAGGACCACATTATGTTGAAAGGTATCAGAAGCCACCTTGATTTACATGTCTGCAAAACTGAAGTTCTTTATTTGGTGTTTTTCACATTTATAGTTGCGTACTATGAAAATATCTTAGCTTAACTGACAAATCATGTTAAATATCTCCCAAAAGATGCCTTTTTTGTATGATAGTGGTAAAATTTTGGGGGAAATTCAAGTAGATGACTAAAACTGTTACTGGAATCTAGTTTGTTTTGACATCACATCTGGAACTATAGGGTTTTTTTCCCACCCATAAGACAAACTCTTATTTTAAAATACACACATTTATCAGAATTGAGAAAAATGTCAAAATCCAGTTTCAGCATTCAATAACTTGTTAGTTAGCAATACTAGTAAACTGTCATCCTCAGATTTGCAAAATTTTTAGATGGAAACAGGGAAAATTCAAATTTTGTGACATTTAAAAAAAAAAATTAACACATTGTGCTAAAAATCGCAGCATTTAAGAGAAACTTTACTGTCTGTAATAATATAGTTTATATGTTGGAGGACTCAGCATACAATTTCCACTGACAAAAGTCAGTTTGGTATGAAATGATCTGTACTAGACAGGGGAAGTACATACAGCAATAGGCAACCACAGGTCCACCATTAAAGCATGGATGTAGGCCCCACAGATCAGTTTCACTGGAGATTTGATGTTGTTCATACAATGGTTCTTGAATTTTAAGTGTTTTGTCAGGCATTACCCACACGTACTTTGGAGTTAGTGGGTCATTCACACTGAGGTACTCTGTTCCACAACTGAATAGTACAGATTTATGTCTTTGAAGCATTTGTTCTTGATTAGCACCTGATATAAATTCTAAGAACAGTAGTAAGATTCCAAGATTCCTCTCCACAGACTTGAAAGTCCTGCTCTGGGCAGTGAGAACAGGTCATCTGAATACAAGAAGCCTCTTGTATTTCTACTAAGTGGTTGGTTGTTGTTGTACATGTTAAATGATAACAGAGCGAAGATGCTTCCCTGAAGTTGGCTATTCTTCTGTACTCTCCAGCAACTGTGTTGGATATAATAATAATAATAATAATAATAATAAAACTGTGATTTTTAAAGAAGGGTGTTGTTTATTGAAATGTAAATGTTTCATAAGGTTGTACAATCTGAAATTTTTTAGAATTTTTGAAGGTCTGCATGTATTATACCTACATAACAAAATTTCTGTTTGGCAAATTATCAACAGTAGAGGTTTTATTGACATTTTACAATGAACTTTACAGTTGACACAAAAGATATTGCCAGAAAGCTAATGATTTTATAAACAACTTGTAACTAATTTACTTCTTGTTTTAGAAAATGGAGTTGTATGTTTGTTTTGCTAGGGATGAACAATCTCATACTTTATATATTTTATGACACAGAATTAATTTAACTCTGGAGGAAAATAAGCAGCTGATCATAAAGCTAAATCACACTTGTTAATAAACTGAAATGTCATTATATTTCAGACACACAAACTACTTGTTTTCACTAAAATGATTCACTTATTAAAATAGAGTAGAATTAAAAAAGAAAAAAGGAGTGGATTCATTTCATAGTATATATGGTGGACATCCTTTGGCCTTGTGCTGAGAAACAATACTTGATCATAAGACCATTATAGGATCACAGAATACATGGCTGTAAATAGGAAAGTAAGAAAAGTACAAAGATATTTCTGTGTAGCTAGAGTGACAAGAGACAGATTCATCTCCAGGCCTGAAAACATCAAGCATCAACAAATAAAGTTCAAGAGTATTGTACAATATATCTTATACAGCTATATTTTGCGGAAAGCTTTTAAGGATGGGAAAGACAAACTACAACTGGGCTCTGATATCAGGAAGCTCCTACAAAAGAAAAGAGAACTTCAATGCAAATTTAAATGTAGTCAAAGCCTCACAGACAAACAAAAATTGAATGAAACCAAAATTAGCAGAATTTGAAAATAAAAATCTATCTACTGAATCAACAGTAAATCCTAAGAAGTGTTTGTCTTATGTGGAATCAGTGCACTGATCTAAGCTATCAGTCCAGACATTCTGTGACCGCAATGGCACCAAAACATCACAAAGAGAAGGCCAAAATACTAGATGCCCCCCCCCCCAAAAAAAAAAAAAAAAAAAAAAAAAAAAAAAAAAAAAAAAAAAAAAAAAAAAAAAAAAATTCACTAAGGAAGATAGTACTGTGGTTGCTCCTTTAAATCATGGAACAAATGTGAAAATGAAAATTATAGAAATATGTGACCACAAAATAGAAAAGCAACTGAAATCGTTCAACAGAGGAAAACACAATAGACCTCATGGATTAGCAACATGGCTGTATAAAGAGTATAAAAAATAACTTGCTCCTCTTCTAGCAGCAGTGTAATATAGGTCGCAGGAGGGTGGAGCATTTCTAGTGATTGGAAAAAAGTGCAAGACATTCCCATTTTCAAGAAAGGTTGTCAAACAGAAGCACAAAACTAGACCCATATCTACGATATTAGTCTGTTGTACAATTCTGTAACATTTTATGCTTGTTTATAATAAAATTTCAGGATGCCAAAAATGTCTCCTGTATGAATCCACATCAGACCCAAATACAATAACTGTGTGAAACTCTGCCTCCCTATGTTCATCCAAGACATCTGGGAAGCAGTAGATACTGGTGGCCACAATGATGCCATGTTCCTAACTACCAGGAAATGTTTAATACAAGTCTGCACTGCTGCCTAATGAACAAAATATGAGCATGCAAATCAAAGGATGCGTATCAGATAAACCTAACCCACAAAAATCTTGTAAAGGCCAAACTGTTTCAATAATAAGGTCACACACAAACCCCACAAATAGGTATATATCAGAGCAACTGTGTGAGTTTCTAGCAAACAAAACACAGCATGCTATTCTTAACAGAGAGAAATCTTAGGATGCAAAAGTAACTCAAGGTGTACCGCAAGGGAGCGTTATAGGACCAGTTCTTCTAACAAAATATATAAATGACCAATTGGATAAAGTTGGAAGCTCTTTGGGGCTGCAGCTGACGCTGTTGTATGCAGAGAAGTCTCAACACTACAAAATTGTATCAACCGATGCTTGGTGCTGGGATTGGCAACTGACCCTCAACATATACAAATGTAGCATATTGTGCTTAAATAGGCCAAAGGATGTATGATACACAATCACAGAACAATCTCTGAAAGCAGCCACATCCATGAAATACAAAGGAATACAGATATGGAGTGACAAACTGGAAAGACCACTTAACACTAATCACAGGTAAGGCAGATACCAAACAGATCCACTGGAAGAATCCTCAAAGGAATTAGCTTACAAAAACATCATTCGACTAATAATGAATATTGCTTGTCAACCTGAGATCTGTACCTTATTAGGTTGATAGAGAAAACAGAGATGACCCAAAGAAGATCAGTGTGTTTCATTACTGGGTTAATTTAGTAAGCAAAAAAGTGTCACGGGGATGCTGAGGCAACTCTAGTGGCCGAAGCTGTAAGAGGGGCATCCTGCATCATTGTGTAGTTTCTTATTAAAATTCTGAGAGTGCACATTCCTACAAGAGTCAGCTTGTATATTGCTTACTCCTACTTATACCTTGAGGAAAGATCATAAACATAAAATTAGAGAGATCTGAATTCACATGGAGGCTTATCACAATAGTTCTACAACAAAGAGTTTGCCACTGCAAAAGGAAAGTGTTGGTGATACAGAAAGTACCCTCTCTCACACACAGTAAGGTGGCTTGCAGAGTATACATGTAGACTTTTTTTTCCACCTCTTATATCTTTATGTGCATTCTTTCTCTCCTCCATAATAATAATATGGCAGCAGAGGCTGTAGGAACATTATTAATTATATGAAAATGAGAAAGAACAGAAAGCGCAAGAATGACTTAACTACAACGTAAAAAATGAATTTACCAATATGTAATGTATGATTCCAAAAAATTTGTTGTACAACAGATTGTGCCACCTTGACATGGCCTCCATATTTCACAAAAACGAAACAAATTATCTTGTCACATTTTTACAAATCAAGGGATATGTATCAGATAAATCTAACCCAGAAAAATCTTGTAAGGGCCAAACTGTTTCAATAATAAGGTCCCACATAAGGCCCACAAATAGGTATATATCTGAAAAGCCAAATAAGTAACCTTTGTGAAGATAGCATAGGAAATACTAAACTTCTAATCACACCCACAGCAAGGGCAATCAGTGTTGGAGGCAACAGGTGCAAGGTACCACACACTAGCTGGGTACGGGTTTGTCTGAAAGCTGTTAACCTACTTGCATGGTTTTAAGCAGTAAGATCATGATCATCTGCCCACTCCTTTTTAAGCGCACTGTTAAGTGTATTAGAAATAAAATGCATCATCCATAGCACACAGGACCTACGCGGTACCTCTATGATCCAAACATTATTAACCGAAGTACAAGTATCTAACACTGTACTTTCAATTCCATTCCTCAATACAACAAATCTACCGCTAAACAACATCGCTCTCTGATCCAACAGCAGTGCTCATAAACTGAATACATATCTGTAGTGACACTGTCACCCACTACACAAAAACACCAACTACCTCTAAATACCCTTTTCTCTATTAGTGTATAGTTGCAAATATTAAAATTCTTCATTAAAAAAAAGAAGTGTTTTTGAAACTAAGGTAGTATTATCTTAATAGTTATAAAGCAATGATTGGTCAAAACTTTATAACCACTTGCTTAATAGTGTGCTGACCACCTCTGAAATGCAATACAGCAATGATTCTGTGAGACATGGATTCGACAAGTCCTTGGTTGAATTCCAGAGGCTTGTGGCACCTGATGACTATGCACAGGTCATACAATTCACAAAAATTACAGGTTACTGGTTTGTGAGCACGATAGCATCCAAGGTGTGTGCCGTCAGGTTCAGATTATGTGAATTTGTTGGCCAAGACATCAACATGTGTTCACTGTCATGCTTCTTAAACCACTGTAGCACGATTGTGGTCTTGTGACATATACAGTCATCCTGTTGTAGGACACCATTATCAAAAGGGACGACATCCAGCATCAAGAGATGCAAATAGTCCACAAAAACTATCTCTTATGTATTGCTTTATATGCAATACGAAGAGAAAACTACAATTGTTTTTTGTTTTAATACACTGCAACATTAATATATCTATGGAATACATAATGAAAAACCAATGCAGCCATCCAGAACATACTATCCATTTTTGGTACAGTCATGTCCTACCCTACGAGAGGCAGGGCCACCCGTGAAAGCAGTCATTCTGTAATAACTCATTTGGTAACTGTGCAATGGTGAAACACACACTACTCCATTGTTTTCAGTGTATTTCACAGTGCTGAGTTCAGCATATATTTATTATTACTCCAATAAGTCTACATCACTTGGACTTAATCATACAGAGCAATCTAACAACATAGCATTTTTACTACTCATTTTTGATTTGTACTCATCATCTGCTTATACAATTGCCACCAACATATTTCAGTGTGTGTACCTTGCAGCATGCAGTGTTTTTATAGAATGTCACATTCTGTTCAGGAAAGGAATGCAATAGTTGAAGCAGCACGCGTAAAGTATCTCTCACAGAATCATGGGCATTATCGGGTGATAATTAGGTAACTACAAAAGTTCTGGCAGAGGGCAGCATCCTTCATTGGGAAACAACATCTAAGGATCAGTGTTAACTACAGTTGCTACAATAGCTATAGAAATAATCAGCAATATTCGGGAAAGGTTTTCCAGGAATGAGTAGAAACTTAGAAATATGCTGAGTCTGATATTTTTTCTACTATTTTTATAGCTTTTACGCTAACAATAACAGGAGAGGTGTCCAGTAAGTAAGTTTGCATATTTTATAAAATAAATAAAGAAATTTTTATGCACAATTTGTCATGTTTAAATAATTTTATTCACATTGTAAATGCTTCTGTTACTTATAAAGATAGTTGCCAAACTTTTCCAGGCACTTTTGGTAACATGACACAAGTTTTCCCAAACCAGTACAGTATCAGGTCAGGTGCAGTGCTCATAACAAGCTGTTCACTGTTGATGGGACTTCATTCTCAGTGTTGAAGTGCTCATCTCCTAAATGACCTTTCAGTTGCAGTAACATGTGAAAATCACTTAGGGCAAAATCTGGTGAATATGAAGAATGTGGGAACACTTCCCAGTTGAATCTTCCGAGCACTGCCTGGATCATTTGAGCTGCGTCAGACTAATCATTGTCATAAAGGAAGAGAACTTTGTGAGATAAAAGTTAAGGGCATTTTCTTTAGGTGGTAGCTTGCAGGTTCCTCAAGACATTACAGCACTTCTCTGGATTCATTTTGGTGTTTTGATGCATGTAGTGAACGATTAACACATCCCAACAGTCCCAAAAGATGGTTGCCATAACCCTCCCTGCTCCATGTCTGAGCTTTATCTTTTTTGTTGCCCTTTTCCTGGTTTCTTACAAACCCTGCTCTGATGTTTTGTTTTGGGACTCGAATGATGGGCCTAGGTCTCAACCTCATTTGCTCATACAGCCTTCCCCGCAGACAGCTGTTAACTCTTGATGGATATCTACAGCAGTTAGTTGCATTGCTACGAAAAAATGAGTGGCAGAGCACAGCTCACAAGTGGACAAATTTTGTGGCGGTAATTCCATGCTAATTGGCAGAATACTGGCATGATGCTGTTGTACACATCACAAGCTGTTACGAGTGTTTTCAATCCTTATCAGCAGAGAAATAAAATAGGGAAACTTACTTAATGGGTTACCCTCGTACTTTGTATAATCTGATAACTTCTACATCCAGTTTACCTGTTATGAGCACAGTTATCACTTCTTCCTGCCAACTAGATAGTGACAGTTCATACATCCCATAGTTTTCTGGCGAGTTCATAAAGTATTTATGTAAGAATATGTATGGTGGCTTAACAGTTCCACAAAAGAGACTTCCGTAATGTATTCTTGAAAAACAAAGTTGATGAAACAAATGTTCACACAAATTAACATTTTAATATGGCTATTTAATTAAGATTTAAGACCACTAGACAAACAACTTGTAGGCATCTGATTTAATGCAACGCACTCTTCAATGTAGGAGTGTAGTATCACTTACAGAACAACTCTGTTTTCAGAAGAAAATGATTAGAAGTAATAAATATTTTAGATGCATATCATTTTAATTTATATCAATGTTATTGATAACTCTTATTTGTCATTTCGTTTGGAACAAATGAGTGTAACTTCACAGTGTTCCTCTAATATTTTCATTCAAAGCTTCAAGTCTTATTATCCTTTGCATAGAAAAAGCCTTCCTCCTCCCATCTAGCGAATCCTTACTATTTATGAACACTTCATCATCATTTGGATCCCTATCTCCAAGCCCAGCTAAGCCCAACCTAAGAGATCTAACAAGTGTGTGTTGTGTGTTTGGAGCTTATGGGCACTCAATAGTGAGGTTATCAGGGCCCTTACACACATTAAAAAAACCAAATGTCGTTAAAATAGCAAGATTTTAGCATACGCGCTGACATGACAAAGAAATACTAAAATGTGCTGTACAAGAGATTAAAGCACAGTAAAATGGCAGAGGAGCTGAAAAACAGGCACAGGGAAATGTGACTTGCTGCCCACTTACAAAAAAAGAAACAATGGGCAAGCAGTCACCATGTGAACACATTAAAAGCAGTTCCCTAAAATCTTGGGAAAAATATTGGACAATTCACAAGTTTGAACGTTATTTAAAATAAGAGGGCAGACCGGTTGGCAAATCTGCCATGGTCCACTGGTCGGAAATAAAACACAGTCCAATAAAATGTGCCGCACAGTTATCTCTACACCACAAGCACCACACATTGGAGGGTCCTCGTACAGGAGTAAGAACCCATGTGTCATAGGGTTGTGGCAACTGAAGATGAGTAAGGAGGACCTGGAGCTTATTGTCAGTCATTTACAGCCACTCATCTTCTCACTGACACATGACTTTGTACCTCAAACAGAGAGGTGATAGCATGCTGGGTGATAACACACTGAAATAACTGAGGATCACAACATGCCTCCTTGCTACTAGATCCGCCCTTTTGTTCCCTGCAATATCAATGTGCTATGATACCCAGCAGAAAGACACCTCCTTCCCCAGTCATCGTAGTTGGAGGAGGGCATCCTGGATTTTCTGAATTACTTTACCTGCTGGGTACAAACTTTGGAGAGAGTGAAGAGCACTCACAGAATGGAAACAGACAAGAAATATAGCACTGGAAGAACATCTCATCAACTCCAGTGCCCACAAGATTGCTTATATGTCTGTATCGCAGACAGTAAACTCTTGAGGCAGTTTTCCCGATAGTGATGAAAAACTGGATCCTGGCTGGCATTGGCAGAGTTCATGCAAAATTCTCTGCCAGCGTCTGAGTGATGTCTCCAGGCACTGTTTGAAGACATCCCTGTTTCAGTACTGCTACTATTGGTGAACAACTGCATTTACCAGATATCTTCTTGATGGTTACCCATACTTTCTTAGAACAAGTGGAATGGTTGATAGAGTCTAGGAACACTTGCCTTAACTTTTTTTCGTTCTCCTTAATTACGCTTGAGCCTTGGCTCTCGAGACTCGAAAGGCTATGAGGTTGTCTGCTGTAGGGTGGGATTTAAATTGGCGAAGAGTGGTATGCCTGTTCCAGATTACTGAATGGCATTCATCTGTCCAGCAAGGTACATGTCGCCTCCTAAGATGACCTAAGAACTTTAGGATGAATACGTCAGTGGCATGATGGCTCACTTGCACGATGTAGTCCACCCATTCCCAGACACTGTTATAATGTTCAAACACAGCCAGCTGGCTGAACAGCAGCCAGTTAGTGCTGCTGAACATCTATGTTGGTAGCTTCTCTTCAGGTAATGTTCCATCCTACAGGTGAATGTCAGTGGGAAGAGGTCACTGGAATGAAGGTCGTCAACTACCTCCCATTGAACAGAGTCTGAGAGGGCTGGAGATCAGAAAGAGAGGTCAACCCAGTAGCAGTGAGAATGACCCAGTAGCAGTGTAGAAATGCGTGTCAGTGTTGAGGATGCACAGCTCTTGAGACGTCACAAAGCTCTCCAAAACCCGACCACAAGGCCACTGCCACGTAGAAGTTGAGCCCCACAAGACATGATGGGCTTTAAAATGTGTTTCTCGTAAATAAAGGCACAGGGGATGTCCCTGCCCTAGCAGTTTAATTCTTCCACGTGTGTCCTGAACCCATTAATGTTCCACTAAAATATGGGAGCCACCTACCACAGGGGTTGTACTATCACCCTGTCTTTCCACTGGGTAGGGGAGCCTGGGGGGTGGGGGGCTCGGTCTTGGGGTGAGATGATTGCCCCAATCTAACATCAAGTTCCATTGGTTCTACTGAAGAGTCAGGAGAGATGTCAGATGGTATGATGTTGACATCATCGAACTGTTTACTTCACGACTCCATCGATGGGGGGCGCTTGGCCTTTGATTTTTTGTCCTGGTTAGGCTTCGGAGTCACCACCACAGCAGTGGTAGTGGCAGTGCTAGACAGTGGACCGGACTGAACCTTAAGGGGAGCAGGGTGCTCCGCAACGTTAATGACCACAGACTTCTCAGATGTGTTGGGAGGAAGTGATGGCTGTGAAGCAGCTGCAGCAGCACCACAAGTACACTGACAAATGCAGGTACTAGCACTAACACTAGCTACCTCTGTTTGTGTAGCAGCATCACTTTTCTGTGCTGGCTGTTTAACAACTGAAGCAATGGAGGTAGTGAATACTGGAGATTGCATGGTTCTTATAAACTTCGTGGCCTCACCACAGGGGATCCGTCGTGTTGTTTTAATCTCATGTATCTTCCACCTTTCAAGCAAGGCATAGCAGTCCCTACTCCAGACAGGGTGAGAGCAATCCACACACTTTGGAAGAAATGAACATCTGACTTAAAGTGCTATCACCTAAACAGCGCATTGGGTTAGGGATATAGGGCCGCACATTAAAATGAGGATGGATGAGTTGAATTTAATCAGATCACCTTTCACACTTTTCATAATATTCTGCACATCTACAATGGCTTATTTGGCCCATTCAACCTTCAGGTCTTCTTTGGGGATGCCCACCAAGTCTCTGCATGTCATAATACCTTTACTATAGTCCAATGTGGCATTGAGTCTCAATGGCATATTCCCCAAGCGTTTTGGCCTTCTGTAGGTTCGCCACTTGTTTTCACCAACAGTGTCCCATTTCGTAACCACTTAACTACAATTCCCTGCAAACCCCTCTAAAACTTTTTGTATGTAACAAGATGACAAACTGTCAAAATTTCCCTCTTTCTTTTTAACCAATAAAAACATACTCTAGCCAGCAGCATGTGTTCTATTACTGAACACACTATAATTCTTGACAATCCCCAAGTCCAGAGGAATGGCTATCGAGCCTTCTTATTTGACTGGATGTTAGTACCTACCAGTGGGCTACCCATTCCACTGGGAGGTGGAAGAGAAAACTTTGAAGGATACATCTTGGTCCCATGAGCAGTTAGGGAAATAAAAGTCCACCTAGACAGAGCCCTGCGCACCTAGATAAGCCTTATACAAACGAGGTGCAGCACGTTCCCCAGAGGTTGCCCACTAATGATTGTTCTATCTCAACAGACATGCGTCTCATCAGCGTGCAGCACACCTTGAAGTTGAGGGTTTTTTTAATATTTTTTTATAGAGGTTTTTATCATCCTCATGATCTGGGCGGTCAAGCCAAGACCCCAATTCCCTCTGACACACAATGTTCCACTGCTGTCCCATGCAGCGTTTGCTGAAGCATGCCCACAGCTTATGGTGACGGGGGACTGGCGGCACTTACCAGTTTCCAGCTCAGGAACTCTGGGTCGCCAAGCTCATAGACAGCAAACGAAAGACAAGCCCCTGAAGGGTAAGAGATCTCACAATTATAGTATTGTTATATGTGGCATAGTTGCAGCCATTACATAGTGAATATCATGTAGTTGGTATAAAGCACAAAACACACATGTAGTGCTGGTTCTGAACGAGACACATGGAGCTTGTTGCCCCTGGACCATTCCTCTCTCCACAGCAGTCCACTTCACAAGCACAGCTTGCTTCCTCCATTTGCTGCATAGCAAGCACTATGTTTATGTCTCACTAATTTTACTCATGACAGAACTTCAGCATATCAAGACAGTATAAAATAGTTGAAACTATTGCCATACTACAGTCAGTGAAATCCAGTAAATACCCACCAAATTACAGTCTAACAGCATTCTTAAGTATATGCTCAAGATGATCATCTGTAATAGGATATAGAAACAGGTTAATAGTAGTGTTATTCCTCATAAGCAAGCTGGCTTTAGAGGAAGCTGCAATTGCTACAAATAGGATTCCATAAAGGTTTATAAACAGTGGCTGTATTCATTGGCCTGACCCTTGTTTATAACACAGTGTAGCTGGAGTCGAGTTGAAGCTAAAGAAAATGATTCCATGCCCAAATTTTATCAAGCTCATTTAAACATAAGAAATCAATACTTAATGAGTCACAAAAACCTAGTAAGTCATTCTGTAAAAAATGGGCTACCACCAGGTTTAGTATTTTCTCCTCTTTTACTTAATGTTTATACTGCTGATACGCCAGTAACAATCTCTCATAATTCTGCTACACTGATGTTATGGCAATAGTGAACCCAAAAATATATAGGAGAAGGTGAACACAGTCTGAGAGCAGATATGGAACTATTGAATGAATATTATAAGAAGTGGTGACTGCCCAAATGCAGCCAAAAAAAAATTGGACATGTTATCTCAGTAACTGCCTAGCAGTATGAAAAATAAATAAATAAATCTTGCAGTTAACTGGATCAGAAATAATGTGATAAGGATACTGTTGGGAACAGCCTAAGGAGTTCAAGCAGGTATCTTACGTACAAGGGGCAGTAAAATGAAAATGAGACAAATGGGAAAAAGTAAGCAAACTGTTTATTATTTCAAATCACCGTTAACTGTTGATATATTTACCCCATTGAGTGAGAAGTCAGGCAATGCCTTAACTGAGAAATGTGTTCAGTTGCGTATGTAACTATGATTGTAAGCAGATGTGCACCTCTTTGTCTAAAGCAAATTGATGGGCATGAATGTCTTTTCTCAGGGCTCCAAAAATATGGAAATTGCATGGGAAGAGATAAGGCCTGTATGGTACGAAGGTTGTTTAGAGCACACTGCAGAAGTTTCACTGGGACAGCCCCAATCTCTCCCCATGCAATTATTTCCATATTTCTGGAGCCCTGAATAAAGACACCCATGGCCATCAGACAAAGAAGTGCATGCCTCAGTATAATCACGGTTATGTAGGCAACTGCACACATTTTTCCATAAAGGCATTTACTGTTTTGTCCCACAATAGGATAAATGTATCAACAGTTCTGGCAATTACTTTTCAAATAACCAACAGTGTACTTATTTTTTGCCATCTGCCTCTCTTAATCTGACTGCCCCTTATACTGCTGCATACTCTCTAGTGTCCTATAGAGTTGCGCTCCAGTATGGTGCAGGAGGCGACACACCAAAAAATACGTCTACCTAAACGAGTCAATGCATATTACAAGGATGAATGAAAGATGCAAAAGAATTTTTTTATACACATTTATTTAAGCTTCAGAAGAATTCATGCACACGAACCTATTTTTCATTGTAGTCTCCTGAATAGGAAACACATTTTTCCCAACAGACAGGCAGTTTCTTGACCCCATTTTCATAAAATGAACATGGGTGTGACAGCAGCCAATTGCACATGAACACTTTAACATCACCATCAACGTCAAATCTATGTCCTCCAACTTCTTCCTTTAGAGGTCCAAACAATTGAAAATCACAGGGCGATAAGTCTAGACTGAAGGGAGGATGTTCTAGCATGGTCGAAAACAATTCCTGAAGTTTTTGTAGAGTTCAGGCATCTATGTGGGGTTGAGCATTGGCACCCACCTAACGAACAATTTCCGAAATAAATGGCTGTCGGTAATGATCACCTAAGCATTTTGTTTAGGTAAAAATCGAGAGCATGTATGAATTTCAAAAAAAGCATGACACTGTTCTGTCTATAATAGCATTTATTTTCAACTGGTTTCTGTTTTAAAACATTAACAAGGCAGGAAAAATATTACAGAAGTATCATGTGTCACACATGTCTTGAGATAAAGTTTACAATAAATACACTGAAGAGCCAAAGAAACTGGTACACCGTCTAGTACCGTGTAGGGTCTCCGCGAGTACACAGAAGTGGCGCAACACGACGTGGCATGGTCTTGACTAATGTCTGAAGTAGTGCTGGAGGGAACTGACACCATGAATCCTGCAGGGTTGTCCATAAATCCATGAGTACGGAGGGGTGGAGATCTCTTCTGAACAGCATGTTGCAAGGTATCCCAGCCATGCTCAATAATGTTCATGTCTGAGGAGTTTGGTAGCCAGATGAAGTGTTTAAACTCAGAAGAGTGTTCCTGGAGCAATTATGTACCAAGTTTGGATGTGTGGGCTGTCATATTATCCTGCTGGAATTGCCCAAGTCCGTCAGAATGCACAATGCACATGAATGGGTGCAGATGATCAGACAGGATGCTTACATACATGTCACCTGTCAGAGTCATATCTAGACATATCAGGGGTCCCTTATCACTCCCACTGCACGCGCCCCACACCATTACGGAGCCTCCACCAGTTTGAACAGTCCATCGCTGACATGCAGGGTCCATGGATTCATGAGGGTGTCTGCATACCCGTACTCATCCATCTGATCGATGCAATTTGAAAAGTGACTTGCCTAACCAGGCAACATGTTTCCAGTCATCAACAGCCCAATGTTGGTGCTGACGGGCCCAGGCAAGGCGTAAAGCTTTGTGTCGTGCAGTCATCAAGGGTACACGAGTGGGTCTTTGGCTCTGAAAGCCGATATCGATTATGTTTTGCTGAATGGTTTGCACGCCGACACTTAATTATGGTCCAGCATTGAAATCTGCAGTAATTTGCAGAAGGGTTGCACTTCTGTCACGTTGAATGATTCTCTTCAGTCGTCATTGGTTCCGTTCTTACAGTAACTTTTTCCGGCCACAGCAATGTCAGAGATTTGATGTTTTACTAGATTCCTGATATTCACAGTACACTCATGAAATGGTCATATGGGAAAGGCCCCATTTCATCGCTACCTCGGAGATGCAGTTTCCCATCACTCGTGCGCCAACTATAACACCACGGTCACACTCACTTAAACCTTTATAACCTGCCACTGCAGCAGTAACTGATCTAACAACTGTGCCAGACACTTGTCGTCTCGTATAGGGGTTGCCTACCCCAGCACCGTATTGTGCCTGTTTACATATCTCTGTATTTGAATACACATGCCTATACCAGTTTTTTGGTGCTTCAGTGTACATGAATTTCCTTTAAATGTACACACATAGACAAATCAGTTTTAACAAATGTGACTAAACAGGAAATTCACATGAGGATTGAGTGGACTGAGACTGTTCCACTCAACCCTCATGTTATTTTCCTGCTTAGACACATCTGTTAAAACTGATCTGTCTAATGTCCATACATCTACATGGCAAGATATGTACGACACACAATACATCTGTAATATTTTTCCTGCTGCGATGATGGTGTAAAACAGATACAAGTTGCAAACAAAGGTTATTGCAGACAGCACAGTGAACGCATTTTTTGAAGATCACCTGATCACTACCGTAGCTTACACCAACCTCAGTAGCAATTTCAGCAACATTTATTTGGTGATCATCTTTAATAAGCTGGCTAAGAATGTGAATATTTTCCTCAGTCACGCAGGTCCTCGGGCGATGTCATGGAGCTGCATTCTCGGCTGTTTCCAACCTTTGCAAAAAAGTATGTATCATGCGTATGCTTAAGATTTCCTCAGGATATTGTCCCCAAACTGTTACTCAAGTCTTTTGAAAATTTGGAATCGTTTTACATCCTCCGTTGTGAGAAACTTGATTATAATGTGTTGTGCAACAGACGACGGTACCTCTTGCTCAGACATTGCAATTCTGCCTAAAGAAATGGTATAACAATCTTCTAGCTGTGGAGAACTGTCACTGGAAATGGCAACAACAACAGGAAGCGATCGCATCGCTCTATGCTTACAAAGAATTGCATAAGACAAAAATTTCAGTTTATGAAACTTCCTGGCAGATTAAAACTGTGTGCCGGACCGAGACTCGAACTCGGGACCTTTGCCTCTCGCGGGCAAGTGCTCTACCAACTGAGCTACCCAAACATGACTCACGCCCCACCCTCACAGCTTTAATTCCACCAGTACCTGTCTCCTACCTTCCAAACTTCACAGAAGCTCTCCTGCGAACCTTGCAGAACTAGCACTCCTGGAAGAAAGGATATTGCGGAGACATGGCCTGGTCCGGCACACAGTTTTAATCTGCCAGGAAGTTTCATATCAGCACACACTCCACTGTAGAGTGAAAATCTCATTCTAGAAACATCCCCCAGGCTGTGGCTAAGCCATGTCTCCGCAACATCCTTTCTTCCAAGAGTGCTAATTCTGCAAGGTTCACAGGAGAGCTTCTGTCAAGTTTGGAAGGTAGGAGACGAGGCACTGGGGGAATTAAAGCTGTGAGGACAGGGTGTGAGTAGTGCTCGGGTAGCTCAGTTGGTAGAGCACTTGTCTGCGAAAGGCAAAGGTCCCGAGTTTGAGTCTCTGTCCGGCACACAGTTTTAATCTGCCAGAAGTTTCATATCAGTGCACACTCCACTATAGAGCGAAAATCTCATTCTAGATTTCAGTTTATATTTTATTCAACCTTGTATAACCAACGAAACCCACACTAAGACCTTGGTTGCATGCACTTTCATTGTTCTGACAGACATGATATGACAACAAGCCACAATCAAGGAATGGAACAAGTTTCATGCTCCCGTATTTCCAAGAGTACTTCTGATCCACACTGTGCTGGATAATGCTCCTGACTGAAGTTCCACACAACTGAAGGATGCCTGGAAAGAGAGATGGAAGTGTAGCATAGGTTTTCGTAGTAACAACTACAAATACTACACTATACAAGCGCCAGAGTCTAAGGTACCCAGGAAAGTCAGTGCCGCCTGAACCGGACCTCAACAGGCTGTGCTAGAAGTACGACTACCCAACGGAGATGGAACATAATTGAAAGCCCTGAATGTGACTGAGTGGCAGCAATGTGAATAGTGGAGGACATTGTCCTGCAGTGCTGCAAGACAAGGCATTCTGGGAAATGTGAGAATGTCCTGGAAGCTGAAGCTGTGACTTGGATATCAAATACTGAGAGAGATCTATAAGTGAGAAAGGCTGTACAAAAGTTATTTTTTGTGATTTGTATCAATTTTGTCAGAATGTTGTATTCTCCACAATAACATAGCAAATGAATGCAACTTGAATACCTCATACCTTGTCATACTTGTTTAGTTATGTACTGAATAGTTTACTATTTTGCCAGTAACTTTATTTAAATGTTGATCAAAAGTGCTATTAAAAATCATATTAATTTAAGAAGTGGTCAGTTCCATGTGTTAGCTGACACCACTACTGAAACGAGAACCAAAAAATGCTTCTATCAAACAAATGTAAATAACTGTTTAAGCCACATTTAACAGCAATTTCTTATCAATTAATGTGAGCGCATTGGCGCAAGAATACTGGCATACTTATTTGTGAACAAACCTTTATCTATTTATTGTACATGGTCCGAGTGTGACTGAATGTTTATAACATTTCTTATTTAAATATTGTTATAATATATTTAGTGTGGCAAATGGTGAAGTTGAGTCAAATCATGTCAGTAGATCTTACGAACAATGTATACATGGTGGGAATGGCCTTCAGCCAATGGAGAAGCAGGCAGTGGCAGAGCACCACTGGATGCATAGACACTAATATCACACTACTCCATAACCAGTAGGAAAAAGGGGAGGGCTGGTTATACTTACGAAAAAGAGAGTTAACTCCAAGAACCCTCAGGGTAATGGATAGTATTTGTGCCACAGCAATGCATCTGGAAACACACAAGCTTTTACTGCTGACAGCTCACAAACCATCAGCGGCAAATATTTCAATCTTCGTAATGCAGCCTGAAAACAACTTAATATATTTATGCAGTCTTAAAAGAGAATCACTGATTGTTGAGCCATGGACATAAATTTTTTATCAGATGGTACTGATCAAGAGGGGACAGTTTTGGTGGTATATACTTTGGGTTACCTCCAACAGTTAAGTTCCCAATTGCAACTGAAGGACATGATGCACCAGCCAATTTCTAGTTCTTAACTTCTCTAAATAAAAAAGCAATATCAGTGACTAATTGGGCCATGATGGTGAGATGTTAAATACATTGATCAGTATAGATTCAGATCATGGAAACAAAGTATTGCATCCCAGAATCATAAATTCAAATTGTTGTTTGCAGAGTAACATTGAATCTACACAAGTATCTCAAACTCCTAGTGGACCATCTTCCACAGATTTTAGAAGACATTCCACTTCAGACTAGCAGGAACCTGTGGTATCAACATGATGGTTGTTCAGCCCACAGTGTACAAATTATGACTGTGTGTCTTCAGGTATTGTTTTCAAGTCAATACGTTGGATGAAGAGGGCATGTACCATGGCCGGCCCGTTCTCCACATCTGACGCCATTGGATTTTTTTCTGTGGGGGAAGCTGAAAGACACTGTGTACAGGGACATACCAACAACACCAAATGGTATAAAATGGTCTATTGCTGCTGCTTGCTCTGCAGTTCCTATTGGAATACTAGAAACATGTGCATGGTACACTGCAAGCTTATACTGACACTGGTGGTGGTCATTCTGACTACAGGCTTTCAGGGTACATTGGTTATTTACGTGACAGATCCCACTGAGGTACTCTATTCACCTTTGTCTTTTGTTTATCCTTGGCAATGTCCCATTTAGCAAAACGACACATCTGGAGACACATTAACATCTGTGGACTGCACATACACACTCATGTCTAATTCAGATTCATTTGTGCTACCATTTGTAATAAACAACTGTCCATGTTTACAATTTTCAAACCGTGATATCTCATAGACTCCTTGCAGTAGACTAATGCAACAAGCACCTTGACATTCAAATTTACTGTACTTTGATTGTGGTCCTACCAATAGGCTTTGTTACATAATATCTGTACTTTTGTAAATAAACACACAATCAAAAATGACAACACACTTGTGTACAGGCTGCAAATGTTGGGGCCCCTGCCTTATAGCCCCTTCCATTCCTGATATATTTGCATGCAAGTTTTAGGTGATTCAACCTGTACAGTAACAGCATGTGTCTGGCTTCAAAGACCATGAGTTCTTGATAATGAAGCTTTGGCATTGAAACTAGCTGTGATCAAACAAATGAATAAAATGCAAGTGTAGAAAAGTTACTTCCAAAAATTCCACAAGTTCAAGTATTTAAGCAACACCCTTCCTACTTGTCATTTGTCTAGTGGTCATACATTATAAAAAAGAATGAGCATATGCACTCAATGCTGCCCCAGACACATTCACTTAATTGGGCTGTTTTGATCTTCAGTCAAAAGACTTGTCTGATGCAGCCCTCCATGCTAGCTCATCTGTGCTAGCCTCTTCACCTCTGGATAAATTCTGCACTTGCATCCATCTGAACCCAAACCAAGCAAGGTGGTGCAGTGGTTAGCACAATGGACTCGCTTTCAGGAGGACGGTGGTTCAAACCCATGTCCAGCCACCCTGATTTAGGTTTTCCATGACTTCCCTAAATTGCTTGAGGCAAATGCCGGGATGGTTCCTTTGAAAGGGGACAGCGGATTTCCTTCCCCATCTTTCTCTAATCCGAGCTTTTGCTCTGTCTTTAATGACCTCTTTGTCAACAGGATGTTAAACACTAATCTCCTCCTATTACTACTCCATTTGAACCTGTATATTCTCTTCAAGCCTTGGTCTCGCTCTACAGTTTTCACCCTCCCACTCTCCATCATTACCAAACTGACAATTCGTTGATGTCTTATAATGTGTCCTATCAATAGATCCTTCTTTTACAAATAGTGTCAAGCTGTTTTTTCTCCAAAATTCTATTCAGTACCTCCCCATTAATTAAGCATTCTACCCATCTACTCTTCAGTATTCTCCTGTACGACCACATTCCAGAAACCCTTATTCTCTTCTTGTCTGAACTGTTTATATTCCACATTTCTCTTCTGTACAAAGCAACACCCCAATACATTCAAGAAACATTTCCTCACAAAGAAATTTATATTCAATGTTAACAAAATTCTCTTTTTCAAAAACAATTTTCTTGCTATTGCCAGTCTGCATTTTATATTCTCTTTATGTTGGCCATCATCAGTTATTTATTTCCCAAATAGTAACACTCATGTACTACCTTCCTGTCTTATTTCTCAACCTAATTCCCCTCAGCCTCACCTGGTTTAATTTGACTACATCCCATTACCCTTGTTTTACTTTTGTTGATATTCGCCTTATAACCACTTTTCAAGACACTATCCGCTCAGATCAGCTGCTTTTCCTAATCCGTTTCCATTTCTGACTGCACTACAATGTCGCTGGAAGATCTCAAAAGTTTTTATTTCTAGTGCTTGAACTTAAATTCTTTTTTGAAATTTCTACTTAGTTTCCCTCTCATCTTGTTCAATGTACACATTGATTAACAGGAGCAGAGGGAGGGGAGGGGGAAGGCACTACAATCCTGCCACAATCTCTTCTCAGTTATAACTTCCCTTTCATGTCAACTCTTATAACTGCTTTCTAGTTCCTGTACAAGTTGTAGATAACCTGTTGTGCCCTGGACTTTATCCTTGATACCTGCAGAATTTCAGAGAGAATATTCCAGTCAACACTGTCAAAGCTCTCTCTACATCTACAACTGCTACAAATGTAGGTTTGCTTTTCTCAGTGTAGTAACCAAAACCAACCGCGGGAACGCCTTGGGCTGCGGATTGGAGCCGCCAGGCGGGGAAGATGCTGGCGGTGGAGCACGCACCACCGGGTAAACACAAGAACGAGTCGGACGACAGACCAACGACAACCGACAA
This sequence comes from Schistocerca americana, assembly GCF_021461395.2. Classification (NCBI taxonomy): domain Eukaryota; kingdom Metazoa; phylum Arthropoda; class Insecta; order Orthoptera; family Acrididae; genus Schistocerca; species Schistocerca americana. Next base: position 624,213,029 of record NC_060120.1, read on the forward strand.
CGACCGACTATGACTGACACAACAAAGAAGAGATAAACAACGGAGGCTTGTAGAAACCACAACACCAAACACCAACAGTAAATCCACTCGGAACCAGAGCCAGGGAAATGTCAACAACTAGCAACGACCAGAACGCAGTACCGCCGAGATAGAGACACAATCCAGAGCGAGTACCAGACTGCTGGACTAGGGCAGAGTGGGTCCCTATATACTAAACCGTGGTCTGCACGTGGTGTGGCGGTGGCACCCCCGCTGCGCAGAAGAACCGCCGCGGACGTGGAGCCCTCTATGGGCTGGCCACGTCCATTTGTTCTGGCACGTGCTCGACTTCCGCAACGGGAGGAACTAGACTCAGTCTTATCCCCTAAGCTAATTCATAGGGACAGTACTGCCTTGTTTCTTCCTACATTTCACCAAAACCCAAACGGATTTTCCCTGAGGTACATTTCTACCAGTCTTTGCAATCCCCTGTAGGTAACGAATGTAAATATTTTGCAAACCATGTCTTAACTGAGGTTTTGGTAATACACACGTGGCATCAACTGAATTCTTTGAAATTTGAATAATTAAATTCTTCTGTAAGTCTGAGGATGAAATACAAGTTGGATAGTATTGCAATGGCTGCTATCATAAAGAACTTATAATTCTGAGGGAATGATTTACACTCTAAATGCCCTTTTTATAATTAATTGGGGCTTTTCATACTCTGTCAAATTCTTCTCGCACTATCAGTCAACCCTGAACTGCTCATGTTTCATTTTGTGTTGATCTCCCTATATTCACTTGATCAGAAACTCTGGTCTATCTGCCACCACATTTCACTTACTCTCACTATGTATAGATTCAACTTTCCATTTCCCTCTTTAAATTTTCTAACCTTCCTATCCCATATAGAGATTGTCCAAATGGAAAAACATTTTGTAACATTAAGTCATACAGTTCATGTGCATTTTGTCCTTGGCTTCTCATTGCTTTCAGCACAGCAAGACAATATTGGCTAATATGGCAAGGCAAGATCAGCTAATAGACCACACTGCTTCTCCTGCAACTACTGAAAAGGTTGGTACCCTCTTCAGGAACCATTTTTTAGTTTGGCCTCTCCAAAGACACGTCTCCTATGTGGTTGCACATTTCCTAGGGGGATTCACCTCAGAATGATCAGAATATCTCAAGCAATACCATAGGTTTTTAAAAAATTGTGTTAATAGATAGAAACATCTTATATAAAATTGTGCAGGCTTCCGTGGCCAGAGTCAACTAACATGAAAGTTTTCTGGGTAAAGTACCATGTCATACTGTAAATGACTGTCATTGATGAAACTTTTCAACTGTAGTTACAACGGCCTTCTTCTGGGTCTACATGTTAAGAAACATCTTATTTCTGGCAGAAGTTTCAATCACATTATGTTTCAAGGAAACGTGCAGTGCAGCATTCACTGTGGTTCACATGTAGAAAGCATTTTAATCTGAGCAGTTAATCATTGGCTGAAAAGTGACTGAGTCACTGTCAGGCAATCCAGGCCCATCGGGAAGCTCAAAGGCATAGATTATTTTAATTGAACTGACTGTGTTCTTGGTGAGTTGTATATAATTACACAGCAAAACACACTTTTTTGCCAATGTTTAACAAAATGTTAAATTGAATGACCTAGATTCTGTGTAACAAGTTCCCTTATTAGTGTCCCTGTTTCAAATATGTTATTGGCATCACGTTGTGTACTACGAAACAATCCACAAGCGCAAAAAAATTATTAAGTGGTTATTTCAAATATATAAATGTCTCACAATATACAACAAGGAAACCAAGTTATTAAATGAGATATTACAGTACTAGAGATTGCATATAGAGATTCTCACAGCACAACCAATATCGACATCAAGACACTATTTACTATGCAACAGTGCATCCAGTTCGTTTCTCTCATTTTCACTTATTTACAGAAAGAATTTTAGTCTTTGGTACACAACAGAATTTCATAATTTGTGTGGAAAGAGGGTGCAATCAATATAAATTTCCTATGCTATTCTGACACTTTCAAGAAGTGGTGAGAAAGCAAATGTTGTTTGGTTTTAATAACAGTTCTGGCTGACGTTTCAATGTTTTTCAATTTGTATTATTTCAGTCCTTCAAAGAAATTACCCTCTTTGTAAATATCTATGGAATATGTGTGGGTTGTATCTAAATAATGTTGTGTAACTGTGGAGTGTGTTTCCAGCAATTTTCAGCATCCACAAGATCCTTCAGTCATAGATGCTACTGTTCTTTTCTTAGCTAGAATATGAAGTGTCACTGTGGTATGTGTTAGTGCTCCAGCCTGCTCTGGAATTTGCCGTGAATAAGGGTGGGTTGGTAGCCATTGTTTAGAGTACTGTTTAGATGGTACATAATTCTTTGTCTAAATGAATTGTGGACTGGTCACAGGGTAGCATAAAGTGGAATGCAGCATGTTTTTTGGAAACTTTATGCTGTGAAGTAATTAGAATCCAAGTCTGAACATGTTATCCTTGTATATTTCAAACTGGTCTGTTCCTGCTTCGATTTCTGTGTGTATGGCCAGAAAGTTCACAGCCGATCAAAAGTATCCATGTACTGTTATGTAATGTGGAACTGACCATTATATGTCACACGAGGTGGAACTGTCACAATTAAAGGAGGCAGAAGCAGTAATAGCGGAATGGGTTGGTCACGAGAATTCAGTGGCTTCGGACATGGACTAGTCATTGGATACCATCTGAGTAATAAATACATCACAAACCTTTCAACCCTTCCAAAGCTGTCCAAGTTGACTATTGGTGATGACATTGTGAAATGTAAACACAAAGGAACCACCACAGCAAAACGAGGGTGTCAGTCAGAATGGTGACTTCACTCCAGACCTCAGCATCCAACATCACTATCTTCTCTAGTTTGGTTCTTTAGGAAGAATGGGCTGCCATTCCTCCACAAAAAACTCAATGAAAGCTGTTGTGTCTGGAAATTATTTTAGTTACATGTCATATTATAAGAAAGAGATTCAAACAAAAGTTATTGGCAGGCACACCTGGGTGCACTGTGAGGTGATATAATGGTGAGTAGGACATTTGGAAAAGACAATGCGTTTGGAACCAGCTGCTCACCAAGTTATGACATGAAGGTCAGCCAATGCACTAGCACATGGCTACCACTTTTCACAAGGCCAAGAATGTGAAGGTCTGAGGCCGCACTCATGATAGGAAAAATTCTGGTACGAGCCTTGTCTATTAGACAAAATATTCCTAGCATGCCAGAAAGACAATGAAGAGAGTTGTGTGCTATTATAACTGAGTGAAACAGACCCCCAATAAGCATATGAAAGAGCAGCCATAGCCAGTATCAAATATGACTGTGAGAGTACCAACAAAATATACATGCAGTAATCAGCCTGTGAAGCTGAGGCAGGAGCCAGTGACATTGAGTATTAATCCGGGGGCACAACAACAACTGATAGAGATGCAGCAAACTTACAACTGTCTGACATAAGTGACATAAGTACCACTGAATAGTTTTGAACAGAGACAGGCTCTCTCTGCCTCAGATAGCAGGGTAGCAGGTCTCACTTGCTAGTAGCAAGTACTTGCATAGTACTCATCTCTGAGTCCAGTGCTATAATAATTTGGCCATGTGGCCACGGAAGTTAGTAGTTAGGCGCAATCGCAATTTTTTCAGCAGATGAAGATCAAGGGGCAACTATTGCATGTTTCTCTGAGTTAGGCACCCCAGGTACTGCATTTAATAGCAATTAGAACAAGAAGCCGAGTGGCTCTTGTCTACTGATAATAGGAAGCCCATTTGTTGGTGAGACATCTCACATATAAATATGTTTAACAGTAAATAAACTTGCTTAAATAGTTCATATCATATCACTTTGGCAGATCAGCCCTGTCAAAGATCCTTCTCTGTTCCCAGCACCAACCCTACAAGAACCAAGAAGGTTCCACTCCCTCTCAACTCCATTATAGAGATTAATTATGGGAAAACACAACAGAACAATATTGTCATCAACATCCTGACTGCCCCATGTAGACTACACAAACACTATATTGATCCAGAATGAGATTTTCACTCTGCAGCGGAGTGTGCGCTGATATGAAACTTCCTGGCAGATTAAAACTGTGTGCCCGACCGAGACTCGAACTCGGGACCTTTGCCTTTCGCGGGCAAGTGCTCTACCAACTGAGCTACCGAAGCACGACTCACGCCCGGTACTCACAGCTTTACTTCTGCCAGTACCTCGTCTCCTACCTTCCAAACTTTACAGAAGCTCTCCTGCGAAACTTGCAGAACTAGCACTCCTGAAAGAAAGGATATTGCGGAGACATGGCTTAGCCACAGCCTGGGGGATGTTTCCAGAATGAGATTTTCACTCTGCAGCGGAGTGTGCGCTGATATGAAACTTCCTGGCAGATTAAAACTGTGTGCCCGACCGAGACTATATTGATTGTTTGGACCTGTGATGGGGTGCAACAACGTGTCCCCAGCAGAGTTCATGCCATCATAAAGGTGAAAGATGAGCACACCACATCTTAATGTCCACTAATAAGTATACAGATACTTTTGATCAGATAGTGCAGATACCACTTACTTCAATACATTTTTATCTTTCCACCTCACAAACAGTCTGTGTTGCTTAGTTATGCAACTGGCAACAAAACTCCATCTTTAAATACTGTGAATATTAGTAAAATACTCTGTTGTGTAATAAACAGGACCCTACTGCCAATATTGATTGTGCTGTGAGAAGCACCATATTCATCCTGTAAGTTGGAAGTTATCCCTCAACATCTCACACCACTTTATTTCTTTCTTATACAAGGTGTCCCAGAAATCATGCAGCAAACTTCTAGGAGAGGTGGGGCACATCATAAGGATTGATAATTGCATGGCTACCCATGCCCACAAATATTGTTGTATACTGCAAGGTGGTGCTGTACATGAGAGTACTGGAGGGGAATGTGAGGACTCCTCATCTGAGTGCTGCCAGAATACGAGGAGCAAGGAAATGTATGCGAATTGTGAGCTTGCAGACATGCACTTAATGTATGGAATAACTGAGTGCAGTGCAGGTGCCGAGCACATTTATCTAGAACATTTCCTCGACAGACAAAAACCACACCACAGTTTGTCTGCGTGTTTGCACTGAAATTTGTGAGAGTTCAGTTCATTAGAAAGTGACGGGGCTACTTAGTGGCGCAGGCCTTGATCGGTGCATTCAGTTGTTAGGGAAGGAAGTCTGCATGGTGCTGTGGAGACTTATCCAAGCACCAGCATATGTGCTTTAGCATCAGACATTAGAATGTCTCATAGCAGTGTCCAGTGTGTTTTGAACACCTTACATGCTTCTTGTCTCCAAAGAGAGCAGTTATTGCACACCAATGACCATCCTGCACATGTGCATTTTGCACAGTGGTTTCTGAAACAAAGTGGCCGAGATGTGCATTTCCCCACTTATGTATTGTTCACTGTTGAGGCCACATTCACTAGGGATGGTGTACTAAATCATTACAATTAGCAATTGCGAGCATGAGAAAACCCCATGGTGTGCAGCACCATGCAGCAAAACATCGCCTCAAAGTTAATGATTAGGAAGGTATGGCTGGCAACTATTTAGACAGGCTGTGGGTTTTTACCGTTCTGCTTGACCATCAAGAATTATCAGACCTTTCTGGACAAGGTTCTTCCTGATTTTGAAGATGTACCAGCAACTGCCCTGCTCATTTTGGATTGGCTGTTCATAGGCACGTGAACAGGTCATCGATGGACTGGCTGTGGCACACCCGTTCCCTGGCCCCCAAGCTCATCAGATTTATCAAACCTCAATTTCTCTCTGTGGGGAGCCATGAAATTTCTTATGTATTGTGATCCTGGGGAGTCTGAAATGAATCACACCACAAGAATTGTATGCGCACATGCTACAATCAATAAACTCTTGGTGTGCTCGATCATGTACAACAGTCAATGCTCCATTGGTGTCAGGCACGCATGGTGTCTGCTGGTGCAAACATCGAGCATCTGTTGCAACATCAGAGCTGTGTTCATGTCGTACATTACGTATACTCATTATATCCAATAAATGTTGCAAATGAATCACTCGTTTCCTTTCCGACCTTCGACTTCCGCTATCAGTTACGCCGGATGTTAGCGGCCAGGGGTTGCTACACAATTCTCAATCATGATGATGTACCTCACCTGCCCTAGAAGTTTGTCAGAATATTTCTGGGACACCTTGTATACTACAAGACCATCATTTAATTTTAATTAGCTCTTAATTTTTTGTTGGTTGTAGATTCTTTGTCTCGAGGTAGACTACATTCTTTGTTTTGAGGTAGACCCCAAGAACTCGTTTAACATCTTTCCAGCAGTACCATTAGAAAATGGGCTTTAACAAGAAACTTTGACCACATAAATAAAATTTTGTGAAAAACAAGCAACAATTAAATTCTTGTGTATTTTACAATGGAAGCTGTAGAAGTTATTGTCATAGATTTATTAATGACTGTTGTTTTCCTATGAATACCTTCTACGCTGAGATCTGTAATCAGAAATCAAATTATACATCTGCTGAAAAAGTTTACAGAGTATACTGGTAAATTAGACTGGGAGCTGGTTCATTTTTCCAGTAAGAACACCTTCATATATAAGTTTTTGCTATACAAATTGTGTTAAGTGCAAAATTGGCCAAAATAAGGTACCTCTGCAGACACATAGTGTTAAATAAGGCTGAAAGATACTTATAAGTGAAAAGGTGATGCATGAAGAAAGTTAACAAATTTTGAGTTACATCAAATGCTTCTTGTGTACAACTCAGTGTCTTCCTACACATAGTAATATGGAATTACAGTTTCACTGTGTATAACTTCGACGGCAGACAAACTTTCTGGTTTTTGTGGCACAAAGGCTTGGCATCAAGAGTAGCAAAGGAGATAGGACATTTTGAGTATGTCACAAAGGAATTAAAATGTGAAGTAGAAGTTCTAACCGAGTATTCTGGTACATGTGCTGGATGAACACATACACAAGCATTTGAAGTGTGAGGTTTTGTACAACCTGATGGACAGAAAAATAGGAACTTTCTGATTGTTCTATTGGGAATATGACTGGATGGAGGAAGGAAGGAAGATTGGGTTTCACATCCCGTCAACATCGAGGTCATTAGAGATGAAGCACAAGCTCGGATTGTGCAGAGGATGGGGAAGGAAATTGGCCATGCCCTTTCAAAGGAACTGTCCAAGCATTTACCTGAAGTGATGTAGGGAAATCACAGGAAGCCTACATCTGGATGGCCAGACATGGGTTTGAACCGTTGTCCTGAATGCAAGTCCAGTGTGCTAATCATTGTGCCATCTCGCTCGGTCTCCATGACTGGGCATTGCTGATTAGGCAGTGACTTTGCATCACATTTTAAAATATAAGCTCCAGCAACACAAAGTACACAACAACTGTCAATTTTGCAAATAGAGACAAGTATAGTATTTACTCTGAATAAAATACTCAAGCTTGCAATAGTTGCCTTCACCATCATCATCATCGGAGTTAAAACCACTGAGTGTCCGCGTTGGCACAATGTTCTGCTTACATAGATGCAATAGCAGCATCTGGAACCTTCCAGAAAGGGCCGAAGTGACACATGTCCAGAAGGCAAGTTGGGCAGCTCGTAGCAGCTCCATCCTGCCATGGGACCTACACGTCAAGTGGTGCAAGGGGCTGGTGCCACATTCAAAACTGCTGCTTCTGCCTTCCTACAAGCGTCAGGCCTCCATATTTGCTATCGCTTGATGGCCGAAGCCTGTCCCCCTGACCTACTAGGTGTGTATCCCTGGTCTCTGTTAAAATTGTCACTGTTTATTCTAATTTTGGCTACTACTTTAATAACAGAATTCTAAACTGTCATCTTTTCAAATTATATTCCATGTCCAGTTTCTAGGCAATGTTTACCCATGACCGACTTCTCAATTTCTCTTTGTTTAATAAGTTGTAGGTGCTCTGCACAACACTTAGCACAGTGCAAATAGCTTGTCCTATGTAAATACAATCACTTTCACAGAGGACACCATACACACCAGGAACTCCAAAGACCTATGTTGTCTTTAACGGGCTGTAACGTATCTCATAACTTGGAGGCTGGCTGGAACACTGGTCATAGTTCATGTCTCTCCAGCACACATACTGTCTTGCTACTTGTTGCTCCATAACATGGAAGGAAAGCAGTTAGCTTGGCCCTTTCTGCCAATTCCTGATGTACCTATCATAGATGGTACCTGAAAGCTTTTCTAGTTTCTCTCTTGGTGTAACCATTTTCCCAGAACAATGCTGAAATTCAGACTCTAGATGGTCAGCATAAAAATGACAAATGGTTGCAAAGCATCCACTTTATTTAATTCTGAATCAGTGCTAAATAAACACAGTCAACAATAACACTGACTTGTTTATGCTAGACATTTTATTCACTGCCACGACAATAAAAACATTTACCTACAAATTACTTTATTAAAGCTTTGAATGTAATAATCACATGTAAAGCCTATAAATAAAATAATATCATGGATTAAATGGCACACCCAATTGTTTAATTCTAAGTAACTAGTGGAAAGATACAAGGGCTAAGTCTCTGTGGCAGATTCAACTGCGTCTTGACTTTAAAGGTGGTTTTAGCTGCCACAGTGTTTCATTTTGTTCCATGTTCCACTGCTAAATTAAATAATATATTTTCTTTGTGAAGAGTGGTCACTAAATAAGGTGAAGTGACATTCTAAAAAAAATTGAAACAAACTATCAAGATTACCTAGAAATAATTACTGCATACTGTAGATTATACTTTTTAACATTTACATATCATGTTATAAGTGTAAAAAGAAGCCAACAGCTAGAGAAGTGCAAAATTTGGTTTCTGATTATGCCACCACATTACTTTCAAGACAAAGTATTCTTTTTATTGCCATTCATATGCCAATCTCACAGGTACTGCACAAAGTATGTGTAAGAGTTTTAAAGAAAAGCTAAATACAACAGTCAAAATGTACTGATTTAGTTTAAGTTTACAGAAACACAATTTTTGTCACTGCAGTCCCCCTTCCAAGCAACAGGCCATGAAACTGATTCACACACACAATCTAATTAGCTGTTTATATGATGACAATCATCTTTTAAATCTGTTGCTCTCCTCCTGTGTATTCCCTCAAAGACAAAGCTATTAGGTAAATTTACCTTACTGTAAACTACTTCATAGCACTATTAGAGAAAAGTATGCTATCATAAAAAAAAGGTAGAAAATTGCAATAAAAAACCCCATCAAGCAGTAAAATAGCAATTATGGGCTGAAAACAGAACTTACTGTCTGCTTGTCTTAAAGATGAGCCATGGTTGATAAAGATACTTTCATACAGTGTACATGTTGAGCCATACACTTTTAGTTTCATTTGAGCAAAAAATTTAAAACTAGCAAATCTTATTTAAAATTAAGCATCTTTCCGTTTTTCAAACAACATACTCTGATGACTTGTCTACATTCACCTTATTTACTGACTCTGTCTCATGCAATTATTTCTGCTCTGGAAGTTAGCTTACAAGCATTAATCAACATATCATTATGCATTAATTTACAGCACTGTGTGGCAGATACTTAGAGAAAAATTTAAATTATTACTTTACAACTTTTTTGCGAAATTTTCTGCATTATTTAAGAAAGAGAGAGGACAAAATGGTACATAACTTTTTTTAATCCAGTTAGAGCCCCACATGTCTCTCTTAGTACATTTGTACAGTATTATACTCTCCTGAAATCCTCCACATATTACAAGTCAGTTGTGAACAGAATTACCTACACAGTCAAAATACAAAACTGATAATGAAACTGCAAATTTTTGTGCTTATAGGTGGTTTCTTACTGCATTATCTTTTCTTTCAATGGAATACTTCACACAATCAACAATTCTGGTTTATGGGTGTCACTATCTTTCATCATATAACACATGTCAAACTTAGTCCTTGTGGTGGTCTTTAGCAACTCAATTGCGCTATTTCATTTTTTTCTCTCTCATTTATCATAGGTATTTCCTTTCCTCCTATATCATCAGCATGATCTCTGCTAGTAAGGTTGAGTAATTTCCTGCCAGAATTGTTTATTCCTCAACTGAGAAAATAACTCAGATTTCTCTTAATGATAACATTACACATGCAATGTGTAGCTTACAACAAAACTATAACTCACAATAGACCACACAATCAATTTCACATTTTACATTGTGATGATAACATAGACAACACATTAAATAATGGAACTGAAATTGAATAATGGAAGAAATGGTCTCTTGTAATAGGTACCACCTGACATCTGCAAAAGTAACATCATGACTTTGATTCCACCTATGCCTACAAACTTTTACAATGAGATCCTCATACAGCATTCTACTTTGATTCCAGTTCCCCTCTTCACCCATTACTAATTGAATTTCTTTTGTCAAAAGAAAATTTAGGAAGCTGATATATGTACTCCAATGATCAAACATTACACTAATTTTAATTGCTTAGCCATATGTTATAAGGTACTGAGTTCTAACGCAACAAGCTACAATGTACTAAAGCCAAGGTCTTGGAAGTGTGTTCCACTAAAACAATCCAACTTTGCAAGAAACCAGTTAGTAAAGACATGATGTTGGACAATGTGTGTAACATTATGACTTCCCTTTAAACTTTGTAGCAAGTTGCTGTAGTACCTAAGATCTCAGTCCAAAATGAACAGTGGGAAATTTAATTTAATCTATATTAATTAAAAAATTATTTGTGTGTAAAAAGACCACGTGTTAAGTATTTATAACAATAATTCAGATCACTTCTGCTGCCCTTCTTGTAGAGGGATGTGAGCTATGGTTTCTTCCAAACAATGAGCACAATTTTTTGTTCAATGGCTCTATGGTATATCATGGTTAACCTGACAATAATTCCATTCTTCAGTTTTGGCAATTTCAGTAGCATCTTAGAAAGTTTGGCAGCAGTTCTAGATACTGCAGAAAGCAAGCTATACATTAACACTTATAAGAAGAGGAACAAGTATATGAACCCACTGCCAAGTACTTCCAATGGTGTGTCGATCTTCAATACAGTCACTTTACATATTCAGGTGATAATGTGAGTTTTGGAGCCCATATGTAGTCATACAACTATCACTCTCATTTATACACAATTAGTAACATTCGTAACTGTCTCTTCCAGGAAAACAGGACATTTTCTGCTCCAAAGTAATTATTGTTCTGGACAGTTAATGCATGCTTGCAACAATGAGCACTCTGTGTCTTCTTTCACTGACACCTCATTTGCCTATTCCCCTGGTATTTGACACAATATAAGTACATTTAATATCTATATTATGTAACACTACACAAATAGTTTGGAAGTTCTGTGTCTTACTCAATTGTACCAGAGACAGTTAATCAAGAGTCTTCTTTGTATAGGTGGTACAATAACAGGAATTATGGATCTAGCTTTTTGTTAGATAAGATTAATTTCTATTATAAACATAACACTACAATTTAGGAACTCAGCCCAAACTTTAAGACAAAGTAATAATGACATGGCTCTTCTCCAGTTGTCAGAGTAGGGCACATGTTATATACAAGGTTGTGATCATTTCTCACACCTAGGAAGAAAGATTACGAGAAACATTCATAAAAATGATCAACAGTGGCATTCATTCACTTAAACTCAGAAACAATTTTTTTTTTAAAAAGCAGCCAAACATAAAAATTCCACAATAACTATCACAAACCAGACACAATTTTAAGATATATGGTACCGGTACTTCAACAGAACATTTAAAGAAGCTTTCTCAAAATACTAAGCATCCAGGTGATATTTTAAATGTTCAGATACGCCAAAATAAGCAAATAGTAACATAAATTTTGGCCTTCTGCCAAGTAATTCTGAAAACGTTTCAAACACCTCAAAGATTCACCCACCTTAGAAAAATATTAAACAAGGACCGCAAATACAAAACAAGAGAAATAAGGCCTCATATAGAACCGTATAGTCAGTTTTCTTCACTCACTCCCTTTGCAAGTGGAATAGGAAAGAGAATGACTAGCAGTGGTACAAATGTACCCTCCCCGCCATTTGCCATATGGTGGTTTGTGGGGTATGTATACAGCAGATGTGTTGGAGAGAGGCATTTGTTTGGTAATTGTTGTGTTTTATGGTGTTACCTGGATGGCATCTGTACTTGAAATTACTCTGTGACAATAGTACACCTTTACTGTCACATGATGACGGAAAAGCCACGAATGATAGTTACAAACAGGAACAGGAAAGGTGCGAGAACTGACAATCTCCAGACCCTTACTTCAGCTATTCCACAGTACAGCCTTATTCAATGTCACTGTTCCTACAGGGACAATACACAGGAGATGTACAAATATTCATACATTCCAGCCTTTTTTTAAAAAATAAAAATAAAAAAAACATGCTCACATTCTTACCATTTTTGAGGCAGATTTTCATGAGATTTTAGGAAACACTACATTCTTGGAGACGAATAAAAAAAATAAATAAAAATAATCTTGTATGGGAAGAAATGCAACATCAAGACTCATATCTTAACTCATGGAAAGGGCTTAACTCCAAGAATTAGGCTACTTGGGAAGCAGAGTTACGTCAGGTGTGAGTGGTGAAAGCAAAGCTATAAGCCAAATATACAAAAATAAATTAGCATTTTATAAAGTAAAAGACCTTACTGCTTCACATAAAATTGGTGCTTAAGGCCAGTGAATACCTTGGAAGATGAGAATGATGCATGAACTCTGTGCAAAGCTGAAAAAAATGAGTTTAGGCATTTAGCATGTAAAGCTGTAAGTGAATGCTGTAGATAACATGGACACAGAGGACAAAAAATTAAGTAGCTTTACAGGAAATCAATGATTCATTGTGGCAGTAGAACAGTATTAAAAGAAGACAAATGGAACCAACTATCTCTTTGTTCTCTAGTCTTTCCTTTCCCATATGTACATTTAAGTCACCTTCAGTATTGCTTCCACACCCTTAATTCTATTTCCTAATTTCTCTAGGAATTCCTCATGTTCTCCTCCTTATTTCCTGTTTGTGGTGCTTATACTTGGATGAAGTCATTCACTCCATTACATGTCCTTAGCCGAATCTTCTTCATCCTGTCACTTGTGTATTCGACTGCTTCCACATGTTGTTCTAGAGTTGGTTTTACTATTGTACCCACTTCATTTTTTGCCTCTTGTCTGCCACCCCAATAAAGAATGCATTCTGTCCTCATTTTCCTCTTTCCTCCCACCTGACTTCACAAAGTCCGAACATTTCTACATTCTCAGTCTCCATGAAATCTATCAGCCTTTCTGCCTTCTCAGTCATTGTCATCACATTAATGATGTCCACCTCCAACGCTCCCTTCTCATAGGTCCCTCAAAACTCCAAGAATGCATGTTGCCTGCAGGGTATGCACAAATCTTTCCTGAGCCTGATTTTCAAGTACCATTCCAAATATATATTATTATTACTACTATCAGGTCGCCATTCCCGAAGGCTCTTTAGAGCTACTGCCAGCACAGGTTTAGGCCACTGTTAACATGGAGAACAGACACATTTTGTAGTCCCTCCTGTGAAGAACAGACGCTACACATAATACAGTACGAAGACAATTCTTCCACTTTTTCCATCATTGAGATGTTTGTATTCTCTTTTGCTTCCATAACCATTGACTGTCTTCACCGTTTACCCCGGCAAGGGGCCTTACAGGGTGTTACCATCTGGAGCCAGATGGATCCAGGTTTTTTTGATGAGGTTCTTACTTCTCTCCCTCCTCCTTCGTAACTACTTGCGAGACTAGGCCCAGGGCATGGGAGTGGCATTTATGGTAAGTCCAATCCATCTTCATGAATGATCTTTACATAGCTATATTATACCCACTTAAGAAAAGTTGGTTTATAATCCGGTAACTAGGTAACACTTGACCATATTTCTTCTCCTAGTTTTTTTAATGCAACCAACTGACTAATGTGTATTGGGCAACAATACTTGTTTCCCCCTAGGAACTTGTCACGAGCTCAGTATCACATTGTTACAATTTCATCAGTAAATGCCCTAGACGTAAACCAATCACTCAGCCCAAACCACAGTCTGCTGTTTTTAATCTCCCATTTCTGTCTACTCTTATACTGTGAGGCTCTATGTCTCTATGTAAGACCCAGTGTTTATGACAGACTAATAGTGCAAAAATCATCTCATAGAAGAAAGCCTTCATCATATCTGTCTTCAAATAATTGCCTTGACTTAAACCATCCAGAAATTACTACCGGTTCGTTGACATCTAAAAAAATTAAGTAGATTCATCATCATTACATCCTCTAATGTAACATCATCATCATCATCATCATTATTTATTATTATCATTATGCATTATAAAAATTTATGTATGTACGTTCTACATCTCCTCCTAAACCATTGGATTAATTTCAACCAAACTTGATACACATACCCCTTACAATCAGGCAGCAATGAGATAAGAACCACCTACCTACTACAATTCATGAAATACAATGTGACAAACAATGAGATGCATGAAAATCTGCCACATCATGCATGACATTTAAATGTGTTACTTTTGTGCTACAAAACAGTAAATTTTATAGACAGTATCCACATATGCCACTAAATGCACATAAAATGTTATATTATGGTACTGTACATAGTTTAGAAGGTATCATGTCATAAAACACTGAAAGGTGTGAAACAGTGCCGCGTCATGCATGATGTTTAAATTTATTATTTCTTTGCTACTAACTCTATTCACAACATATTTCACAGACAGTATCTGCAAATGCTACTGAATGCACTTACGCAAATAGGACAAATCATTCAAAAGATATGACATCATAAACACTAAGATGCTTCAAAAAATACTGCAGCATGCATGAAGTTTTAACACATTTGTTCTTTATTATTAAGATGTAAGACATAATAAGATATAGGTGGAGAGAGAGTAGGACAAAGATAGTCACAGACTACTTTTTTTAGAAAAGGGAAATCATAGACATTTGACGGATGTAACTGCACTCCCAGGAGAAGCTTTTGATGGGGACTATCGATTAATAGTGGCAAAGATGAGGATGGGTAAAAAAGATGGAATAAAGGCAGACAGGGAGAAAAGATAAAAAGAGAGTAGGATGATATAACAAAAATTCAGGGAGTTGTTTAAGCTCAAAATCTCAAGGACTGAATGTGGAAGTTAGGAAGATGAATAGGATAAATTCAAAGGGCATTTGTAAACTCCGCAGAGAACACATGTGGCAGAATGTCCGGGAGCACAAAGAAAACAGATACACCATGATGGAATCAGGCAAAGCAGGTACTAAAAGAAAAGAAGAAAGTATGGCAAGAAGGCAACATAAATAAAAAAGAAGACAGTAAAAGTAAATAGAAGGGTAAGAAAGTGGTAGCGGAAGAAAAGAAGAGTACCTGGGAGGCATTCACAACAGAGCTGGAAAATGATGATACTGGGGGTAAAAGGATGCTGTATGGATTCACAAGGAATAAGAGGAAAGAAAGCACTTACACAAAGGTGTTGAAAGGGGAAAATAGAAAGCTAATAACATAACCAGAGGAAATAAGGAAAAGGTGGAAAGAGTACTTCGACAAAGTACTAAAAGTAAAAAACAGCAATGAAAAGAGACAAAGTCTAGCACGGGGACCTGGACCTGGAAGAAGAGAAAGAAGTTACAATGTTAGAAGTAGAACAAGCACTGAGAAGAATGAAAACAGGAGAGAGAGGCACCTGGTACAGATAAAATAAGGGTGCAGTTAATAAAGGCAACAGGATCTACTGGTCTGCAATGGTTATATGGATTGCTAAGATGCATATGGACTCAGAAATGTGTGCCTGGAGAGTAAGGAAAGGGAGTAATAGTTCCAGTGGTCAAGAAGGGAGACAGAGAAGTATACGATAACTATCGACGGATTGCACTCGCATAACAAGTAGCAAACATAATGGAGTGGATAGTGGAAAGAGATTGAGGGAAAAAGTGGAAGGTCAGTTAGAAGAGAAGCAGTATGTCTTTTAATGTGGTAGATCAATAGTGGACCAAATCTTTAATAAGAGACAGTTGAGGGAAAGTCATTGGGAGCATGGGAAATAACTGGTGATGACACTTCTTGACTTAGTGAAGGCTGACAATAGCGTCCCCAGAAAAAGGAGAGAATCAAAGTTTTAAATCAAACAATTTACATCCTTTAAGAAATGTACGACAGAAACTTCAGCTGTGTCCAGAAATGAATGGTTTAGGAATGTCACAGGGTTGGGACAAGAAACTGTGATGTCACTATTATTATCTAGAATGGTGATGGATTAAGTTGTGTGAGAGAGAAAAGAAGCTCACAGAGGAAGGGAAATTAAGTTATTGCTATTTGCTACTGATTTCATGAGGTGGGGAACCAACAGTAAGGAGGTACAAGAAAAAACAGATACCTTAAATGAAAAAAATTGAGAGATCAAACAATGGAAACAAAAAAATTGAGAGATATTTAATGAAATGCAATGCGGAGAAAAAGCAAGACTATAGTGCTAACCAAAGGTGACGGAAAATCCAAGGGACAAATTAATATTCAAGTGCAGCATTTTGAAACTGTGGATAACTTTAAATACCTAGCAAGTGTGATAATGGAAAATGCCGATGCAAAAGTTAGGAAAAGGATAGAACAAAGCAACGTAAGTTATCAGTGTATGAATGGCTTAGTACAGAGAAAGGAGGTGCCAATGAAGTGTAAGGAAGTGCTGTACAAGCTGTGCTTTACACCCATACTGACATATGCATTGGAGACCTGGACATTGACAAAAAGAGATGAGAGGAGAATCCAAGCCAGTGAAATGAAATTCCTAAGAAGTATGTTAGGGAAAATGAGGAGAGACTGAGTGAGAAATGAAGATGTTAAGAATGAAGTTGGAGTGGAAAAGTGAAATGGGTGAATTGAGAAGAACAGGTTAAAATCGTTTGGACACTTAAACATTATGGAAGATAGAAGAAGACCAAAATGAATGATGGAGATCAAGCTTGAGCAAGAGGGCCCTCGAGCTAGATGGATTGATTCAATAAACACAAGTTTAAGAACAAGGAATCTGGACTGGAACAAAGCAGTTATAAAAGAATGGTGGAAAAACAGAGCAAAGTGGAGACATACCACAAATGTCCCAATCTGGCCTGATGCTGGAAAAGGGGAAACAAAGATGACAATGAAACTGGATGAGGCGTATATAAAAAGAAAAAGAAGAAGAAGAAGAAGAGGAGCTACTGCATGCCCTTCTAACACATGCATGTGGGGTGCACAGTTGGGGGGGGGGGGGGGGGGGGGTAGCACGAAAAAGGGAGATCTCATACAGAAGATGTCAGTCAAAGATGGGGTGCAAGAAATTTATGGATGATTTTTACATTTGGTTCACATAACATGCACCTTGTTACATAGGTGGTAAGTTTGATGACGTGATCTGAGGTTTTCCCGCCGTACAGAAATCTTGAAAATTTCTCAGGTATTCAGCCGGGTAGCATCGTCCAAAAGGCACAATATTTCGGCAAGCCGACTTCTTGCCATTTTTAGGCGTTCTTGGGATCTGATTGATCTCTGATGGATGCCAACTTTATATAATCTCCATCCCTCGCCCGCAGCCTCCGTCTGGGTGCTTCCGAGCGGTCCACAGCTGGTGGTGGGGGAAGGGCAGCGCTGGATTGTGAGGGAATTGCGGCGCCACGCGACAGATTATGGGCCGCAGTCCTTCCACAGCTACGGCCGCTTGTTTGACTGCTGTAACACCTTTGTGCCATCGTAGTTCATGTCATGTCCATGTGAGATGCAGTGCTCTGCCACGGCGGACTTGGTGGGCTGTGTGTTGTCTGTGTGGCGTTTATGTTCACTACATCTCTCCTCTACCGTCTGGATGGTCTGGCCTATATAAATTTTCCTGCACTGGCAAGGGATGCTATACACTCCCGGTTTCTGGGGTCCTAAGTCATCCTTGACTGATCCTAATAATGTTTTCGTTCTCGATTGAGGGCGAACCATGCACTTGACATTATATTTTCTGAGTATTCTGCTGATCTTTGCCAATGTGTTCCCGACATATGGAATGATCACTGTCACAACCAGTTTGTCTTTGTCCTCGGAAGGCTGCGGTCTCGGTCTCTTCGGTCTTGAGGCGCGTTTTATCTGCCAGTTGTTGTAAGAAGACCTCACGGTGAGCTTTGACTTGGTATCCCTCTTTACTAGGTTACCTTTAAGAGACTCCCTAAGCCTCATAGGAGAAAAATTCAGACCAACAGTAACGAAAGTTTTCGAATTTGTACTTATGTCAACATACTTTCTGTTCGATGGGAACTACTACGAACAAACAGATGGAGTAGCGATGGGCTGTCCGCTATCACCAGTAGTGATACCGGGGCATACTGAGCACATAGTAACATACGAACTGATGATGACACATAATGGAAACTCCCAATCAATTTCATGATTTGATGATTGTGAAACACAAGGAAAGTGAGTGGTAATTAAAAAATATGTGAACCTAAAATCCAATTTCTGATATCTCATACTATAAAAAATACATAAATAAATACAAAAACTATATACAGAAGCATTTCCTTGCAAACTGCCAATGGAATGGTCATGAGGACTAAATTTGGTGTATCTCAAAATCCTAAATTCAACTACTTATTCAAAAACATCCAATCTTTATAAGACAATTCACCCTCAGCCAATTGAAAGTATTTTTGTCACACAATTTTTTTTTATTTTTTTTTTTTTCATTTAGATTTTGGCAGCTCTGATGATGGTAGTAAACCAAAACTGGTCACTCTGAATTGTATAGTATACATGATCAAGAGGGACATTTATTCATGAACTATTTACAGACAGCCTACAGAATCAACCGGAAAATTTTTTGTAAGACATCAGTATTCCAGAAGGTAAAACTTGAGACCTTACAACAATACATACGGAAACCTTCAATTAAAGAACTAAAGACCCAGAAACAATAATCCTGACAAAATGTTTTAGGCTATTCAATACAAATCAGGAAAATGAACATTACACTGGCATTCTCAGGACAAACAGCAGTAAATACCCTCCAAACAAATTTTCATCCTTGTACTCTCAATGAATGTTATGGCCAACTGGCTACTGGAAACTGAAAGAAGCCCCCTATATAATGTCTGTTTACACTTAGAAAATTAGCAGCCAAAATCATTTGTGGACAATATAAATACCAGAACTAATTAAATTTTGGTAACACAGCAGAATACAAACCACACAGAGAAGAGTAAGACAACTGGGAAAAGAAAAATCAAACACATCATGTACTTAAATTAAATTGGGTTTCTTTGCTGGAAGCAATTATCATAAAAATCACAATTACAGTAAAATAACATCCAATTCATCACATGCACTTGTACTGCAAGTGTAATTAATTACAAGAAATATTGACTGAACTAGAAACTATTTCTTAAAAGCTGTTTCATATGGAAGACCAAGAAAGCTAAAGATACTTCCCAAGTCAGTCAACTCTGATTTAGGAGGCCAGTGCAAATGCTGGGATGGCTTCTCAAGTAGCATTCAGACAATATTACAACTATTCTTGCAAACTGTAGAGTAAGCAAAATATTTACTATAGTTATACACCAGAATTTCAAACTGTAAACCACATGTAAACAGATTCAAGGTGTACAGACAAGGCCCAGTAAAAATTCCTAGGTATCACACAAGATATGGAATTTAACTGATGAAAGGGGAAAATTTAAAAAGCACCGTGTAGAGCAGAGAAAAGAGAATATAAATGTCTAAAAAACCAGACTGACAGGGAGTGAAAAATGAAAAAGTAGGACTAGCTAGAGCAGAAATGCGAAGCTGTAGAAGCACGCATTACTATGGGAATGATAGATGACTGTTGTTGTTGTTATTGTTGTTGTTGTGGTCTTTAGTCCTGAGATTGGTTTGATGCAGCTCCCCATGCTACTCTATCCTCTGCAAGCTTCTTCATCTCCCAATGCTTACTGCTACCTACATCCTTCTGAATCTGCTTAGTGTATTCATCTGTTGGTCTCCCTCTGCGATTTTTACCCTCCACGCTGCCCTCCAATGCTAAATTTGTGATCCCTTGATGCCTCAGAACATGTCCTACCAACCGGTCCCTTCTTCTTGCCAAGTTGTGTCACAAACTTCTCTTCTTCCCAATTCTGTTCAATACCTCCTCATTAGATATGTGATCTACCCATCTAATGTTCAGCATTGTTCTGTGGCACCACATTTTGAAAGCTTCTATTCTCTTCTTGTCCAAACTATTTATCGTCCATGTTTCACTTCCATACGTGGCTACACTCCATACAAACACTTTCAGAAACGACTTCCTGACACACAAATCTATACTCGATGTTAACAAATTTCTCTTCTTCAGAAACGCTTTCCTTGCCATTGCCAGTCTACATTTTATATTCTCTCTACTTCGACCATCATCAGTTACTTTGCTCCCCAAATAGCAAAACTCCTTTACTACTTTAAGTGTCTCATTTCCTAATCTAATTCCCTCAGCATCACCCAACTTAATTCGACTACATTCCATTATCCTCGTTTTGCTTTTGTTAATGTTCATCTTATATCCTCCTTTCAAGACACTGTCCATTCCATTAAACTGCTCTTCCAAGTCCTTTGCTCTCTCTGACAGAATTACAATGTCATCGGCGAACCTCAATGTTTTTATTTCTTCTCCATGGATTTTAATACCTACACCGAATTTTTCTTTTGTTTCCTTTACTGCTTGCTCAATATACAGATTGAATAACATCGGGGAGAGGTTACAACCCTGTCTCACTCCCTTCCCAACCACTGTTTCCCTTTCATGCCCCTCGACTCTTATAACTGCCATCTGGTTTCTGTTCAAATTGTAAATAGCCTTCGCTCCCTGTATTTTATCCCTGCCACCTTTAGAATTTGAAAGAGAGTATGCCAGTCAACATTGTCAAAAGCTTTCTCTAAGTCTACAAATGCTAGAAACGTAGGTTTGCCTTTCCTTAATCTTTCTTCTAAGATAAGTCTTAAGGTCAGTATTGCCTCACATGTTCCAACATTTCTACAGAATCCAAACTGATCTCCCCCGAGGTCGGCTTCTACCAGTTTTTCCATTCGTCTGTAAAGAATTCGCATTAGTATTTTGCAGCTGTGACTTATTAATCTGATAGATATATGGCACTTATATGAAAATTAAAGAAATCTTTGGAGAAAAGAGAAACAGCTGTATGAATATCAAGAGCTAAGATGGCAAGGCAGTACCAAGCACAGTAGGGAAAACTGAAAGGTGAAGGTATCTATAGAACGGAAACACAAGTGAACTTACAGACAATATTATAAAACAGGAAGAGGAAGTGAATGGAGAATAGCTGAGAGATGATGCGCTACAAGAACAACTTGACAGAGCACCTGGAGTATATAACATTGCCTCAGAATCATTAAGACACTTGAGAGAACAGACCATCACAAAAATATTCCATCCAGTGTGCAGGACATACGAGGCTTGCAAAAAGAACACTCACTCCTCAAGAAGGATGTAATAATTCCAATTTGAAAGAAGGCTGGTCTTGACAGATGTGACTATTACTGAACCATAATATGACGCAGTTGTTTAACATTGACACACTACTTACAGAACAATGGAAAGACTGGCAGAAGCTGACCTCAGGGACGATTAGTTTCAATTCTGGTGAAATGCAGAAACAAGTGGTATAATAATGACCCTAGGACTTTAAGCTTGTGACTATATTGACTGGGATATACACCCAGAAATTCTGAAAGTAGCAAGAAAAATATGCCAGGAGCAAAAGGTTGCCTACAATTTCTACAGAAACCAGACTGCAATTACAAGAGTTGAAGGCTGAGGAAGACTACCAGCAATTGAGAAGAGAGTGAGACATCATTGTAGCGCATCTACAACTTTGTTCAACTAGTGGATTGAGTCAGTAGGCAATGGTAGCTGAATCAAATTAAGAAACGAGGCACTAAAAATAACAGGTTAGTCTCGCTATTTGGGCAGCAAAATACTGATAATGGCCAAAGTGAAGAGGATATAAAATACAGACTGGCAACAACAAAAAACATTTCTGAAAAAGAGACTCTGTTGACACAGAATACAAATTAAAGTTTTTGTAAGTATTTTCTGAAGGTAGGGGCAGGGGTAGGGGTAAGAGGGGGAGAGGGGGGAGTGGGGGCAGGGGGCGAGGGAGAGTGGGGGCTGGGGGAGAGGGAGAGTGGGGGCAGGGGGCGAGGGAGAGTGGGGGCAGGGGGCGAGGGAGAGTTGGGGCAGGGGGCGAGGGAGAGTTGGGGCAGGGTGAGAGGGAGAGTGGGGGCAGGGTGAGAGGGAGAGTGGGGGCAGGGTGATAGGGGGAGTGGAGGCAGGGTGATAGGGGGAGTGGAGGCAGGGTGAGAGGGGGAGTGGAGGCAGGGTGAGAGGGGGAGTGGAGGCAGGGGGAGAGGGGGAGTGGAGGCAGGGGGAGAGGGGGAGTGGAGGCAGGGGGAGAGGGGGAGTGGAGGCAGGGGGAGAGGGGGAGTGGAGGCAGGGGGAGAGGGGGAGTGGAGGCAGGGGGAGAGGGGGAGTGGAAGCAGGGGGAGAGGGGGAGTGGAGGCAGGGGGAGAGGGGGAGTGGAGGCAGGGGGAGAGGGGGAGTGGAGGCAGGGGGAGAGGGGGAGTGGAGGCAGGGGGAGAGGGGGAGTGGAGGCAGGGGGAGAGGGGGAGTGGAGGCAGGGGGAGAGGGGGAGTGGAGGCAGGGGGAGAGGGGGAGTGGAGGCAAGGGGGAGAGGGGAGTGGGGGCAAGGGGGAGTGGAGGCAGGGGGAGTGGATGCAGGGGGAGAGGGGAGTGGGGACAAGGGGGAGAGGGGAGTGGGGGCAGGGGGAGAGGGAGGGAGTGGGGGCAGGGGGAGTGGGGGCAGGGGGAGAGGGAGGGAGCGGGGAGAGGGAGGGAGCGGGGAGAGGGAGGGAGCGGGGAGAGGGAGGGAGCGGGGAGAGGGAGGGAGTGGGGAGAGGGAGGGAGTGGGGAGAGGGAGGGAGTGGGGAGAAGGAGGGAGTGGGCAGAAGGAGGGAGTGGGCAGAAGGAGGGAGTGGGCAGAAGGAGGGAGTGGGCAGAAGGAGGGAGTGGGCAGAGGGAGGGAGTGGGCAGAGGGAGGGAGTGGGCAGAGGGAGGGAGTGGGGAGAGGGAGGGAGTGGGGATAGGGAGGGAGTGGGGAGAGGGAGGGAGTGGGGAGAGGGAGGGAGTGGGGAGAGGGAGGGAGTGGGGAGAGGGAGGGAGTGGGGAGAGGGAGGGAGTGGGGAGAGGGAGGGAGTGGGGAGAGGGAGGGAGTGGGGAGAGGGAGGGAGTGGGGAGAGGGAGGGAGTGGGGAGAGGGAGGGAGTGGGGAGAGGGAGGGAGTGGGGAGAGGGAGGGAGTGGGGAGAAGGAGGGAGTGGGGAGAGGGAGGGAGTGGGGAGAGGGAGGGAGTGGGGAGAGGGAGGGAGTGGGGAGAGGGAGGGAGGGGGGAGAGGGAGGGAGGGGGGAGAGGGGGAGTGGTGGCAGGGGGGAGGGAGGGGGGAGAGGGGGAGTGGTGGCAGGGGGAGAGGGAGGGTTGTGGGGGAGAGGGGGTGGGGAGGGACATGAGGGGAATGGGAGGGCCATGAGGGGGATGGGAGGGCCATGAGGGGGATGGGAGGGCCATGAGGGGGTTGGGAGGGGGGAGGGGAGGAGAGGAACGAGGGGAGGGATGAGGCGAGGGGAGGGATGAGGCGAGGGGAGGGATGAGGCGAGGGGAGGGATGAGGCGAGGGGAGGGATGAGGGGAGGGGAGGGATGAGGGGAGGGAGGGATGAGGGGAGGGAGGGATGAGGGGAGGGGAGGGATGAGGGGAGGAGAGGGATGAGGGGAGGAGAGGGATGAGGGGAGGAGAGGGATGAGGGGAGGAGAGGGATGAGGGGAGGAGAGGGATGAGGGGAGGAGAGGGATGAGGGGAGGAGAGGGATGAGGGGAGGAGAGGGATGAGGGGAGGAGAGGGATGAGGGGAGGGGAGGGATGAGGGGAGGGGAGGGATGAGGGGAGGGGAGGGATGAGGGGAGGGGAGGGATGAGGGTGTGGGTTGGGATGAGGGTGAGGGTTGGGATGAGGGTGAGGGTTGGGATGAGGGGGAGGGTTGGGATGAGGGGGAGGGTTGGGATGAGGGGGAGGGTTGGGATGAGGGGGAGGGTTGGGATGAGGGGGAGGGTTGGGATGAGGGGGAGGGTTGGGATGAGGGGGAGGGTTGGGATGAGGGGGAGGGTTGGGTAAGACCAAGGCTTGCGTATAGTACACAGATTCTTCTTCAAATGGCTGTACATGGCTTCGTAAAAGTAGTGATTGGACTGGTGACAATAACTACAACAACCAGAACACAGAACAGTCTTCTATTAACAAGACTGCAGGCTTAATTAACATAAGCTCATGGTGTGGATGTCATGTAAAAATCATATAGTCCACTACTGACTGAGGTCATTTTGGTGGACAGCATCTAGATGTGAATTTAACTATGCATTTCTGTGGATTTCTGTTCAGACCTGTTCCATCTCCAAACTGTATTTGATACAAGAGACCATTGTTGTTCAATTGTGTGCAGAGAGAGTATTGAGCTTCTCAGAGACTGAAGGAATTTGACTGCAGTTTCTGTTTCACATATCTTATACATCCTTGCACAGAGGTGCCATTTGAAGGCCCAATTGGTCATTCTACAAAGCTAATACTTCCACCTTTAATGACTGTTCAGGCTCGTACACATATATTATCAAAATAAAAGAAGCATGGCACAAACATATCTCTAAAAAGTTGCAGGGATATATTGCCTTTGCACCTCTATCAAAAACTATAACTCCTACTGAGATAGCTCCTTATTTCCAACAAACATAAAACCAGATCACATCAGGGAACCATCACAAACACCAGCACAAAACTGGTATCTTTCCTCAACCTATCTTTACAATGTTTCCAGGTCCAACCATATTCCCAATACTCTCTACACAAATATGAAATTGAAATGGCATGCAAGTTGCATGCTAATATTTATTCAATTCAATTATTGGCTCGTAAAATAAATCACATAAATTTTATCCTAACATACCACCCATATCCTTTACAGAATGGTAAGAGTTCAGCTTTTCTACAGAATTTACAAATTTTCTTATCTGGTCCAAAAAAGGCATTACTAAAGAAAGAACAACACTGTGATATGTCCAACATCTTTCTGTGCTTATCTATTATAGTAACTCTCTGAAGCTCTCTCACAAAAATAGTCCCTGTAGTCCAACACAGACTATTCTTTATTGTTTCAATAACAAAGTGCTGCTTGTGTTCGGATGGGAAAGATTAAACAAACTTCTGAAAGTTTTAAAGACAATCTTAAGCAGATCAAATTAATCATAAGGCTAAAGAAAATTTAAACGCACTGCCCTTCCTCAGTGTATTCAATTACTGCAAAGCCAACACTAGCTATGACCAAATTGTGTATAACAACTCCATCCACCTAGACCTGTATTCATTAAATAAAACACTTTTCTCCCTTGACATACAAGCACACTGTTCTGTAACAAACTAATGGATACATTATGAACAATGTCATGTTCAGGATACCCAATGTACCTGCCATACAAAGGAGGGACCAACAGAAAGTGTTTTAAAAATTGTTATAGAAAGTTATATACACAACATTAGCACATAATGGCTAGAGAACAATAAACTGCATGAAGAGCGTCAAAACCATGCCAATGTTCCATTGTGTTGATCAGTTACAGGAATGGCTGGTTAGTCTAGTTACGGGTTTGTAAAACTGTCTCATAACATATTATCACCGAAGTTGGTCAAACTGGGGAATCTCCAGTAGCAGGTTATGTTTACTGACATGGCTGAATAGTTTTCATGGACTGATCTTTCAAAATGTATTTCCAAATTAGTGTTCCCATATCTCCAGTATCTTTTACAGTCTCCTCATGCAAAATGAAATACATACACTTAAAGGTAGTAACTAGAGAACATGTTCTGCAACTGATTCAGTATTATTATGAAGTATGCTACCCATAGTTTCAGCCATCTATTGAATATTTGGTCATAATCATAAGCACTTTAGTATTTGTTTCAGGGTAGTCTTGTACAATGTAAATATTTCTGGATTAAAGGACACCACTCACCGAAATGCTGAAGCACTGATTTACCTATCTTTTCCTACTTTGTTGATATTCCAATGAGATAGAGACTTTTATCGCTATTTTTCCTTATTCCTGAAAATTTATGTTTGGCTTTAATATATTTACAACCAGTAAATAAAACCTCAAACACTGGTTTTACCTCCTTTGTCATCTGTTCCAAATCATGTGCAACATAAAAAGTGAGAATCAGCACTCTAAATGGGAAGGAAGGAAGGAAGAAAGGTGATCAGAATGAACACGTCATTATACTTTAATATTATGACTGGAAAATAACTCTCCATGTGAGGCAGCAGAGGTCAGTTCCACATGTGGAGGAATAAACCAAAATGTGAAGGGCCATAAAAATCACTCCTGAAAGGTAATACAAAATCTTCATCCATAATTCTAAAACATAAAATCTCTCAAGTGGAAGTTTTATTTGAGAACACACTGCAGACCTTATTCAGCAAATTTACTTAACTGTATATTATTCAGGAAGGCTGGTGACAAATTTTCATCACATTGTCTCCTGTAATTGTTAAATAATTTTTGTAATTACTAATCACTGAGTCAGCTGGCACAGTGGTTAAAGCATTAGTCTCATGTTCAGCAAGACCAGTGTACAAATCTCTGTCCAGCAGTCCAGATATAGACTTTCCTTGATATCCCTAAACTGTTTAAGACAAATGTTCAGATGAGAGGCAGATTTACTTCATGATACTGGTAAATCCTAGCTTGTGCTCTGCCTCTAATAACCTCACTGTCAGCAAGACTTTAAAATTTAATCTTTCATCTTCCTTAGTTCACCGATGATATATGAACATCAATTTTCTCCAGTGGGTTTTTTGAAAAATATACCAGATACCCAGGGAAAAGATTTCAACAGTTAGGAATACCGAGTGATAGATATTTGCTGTGGCTCCATATAGTTGAAACAATATATTCTCTTCAGTTTCACACAATTTTGACCATCAAACATTCAGTAACATGTTACAGTATCCATCTGAGGTCACAACTGGTGTCACATCATCATCAAATACATGTGGGCATTACAAACCAAACACAGCTGTAGTGCAACATACAATTACATAGAAATGCACCGTACATCTGGTGTTCACCATTAACCATACTGTTTGTTTATTAGAACACATATGAAGAGCACAGATAGTCACTACTAACCCACCTGTCAAGGCTTGTCATCCACAATGACCACTACTTGATGGTATCTCCAAAACTAACCGTCAAATATTGGATTGTGCATGTTTGACTCTAAAAGTGAATTAAATTTTTCAAGCAGCTATGTATGATTTTTGCTGTCCTTCAAAATGAGAAAGTATTCTCTCTAAATGTGGAAGTTACTTTAGGCACACTCAATAGAAACAGAGTACCAATGCACACTTAATTACCTCAATCAAACTGCTCTTAGGATGTTAAGGCAGATGCAGAAACTTCAATCACACACCATTCAAAGTTTTGAGATTGCTTACATTTCTATTTTTTGTTTAACTCCCTATACTAAACAGTATCATAAAAACATATATTCTTTAAGATAAAAGCAACAAATGTGGAAACTCCTGTGAAACTTTCTGTCAGATCAAAACTGTGTGCCACACTGAGACTTACCTTTACCTTACACAAGCAAGTGCTCTAATAACTGAGCTACCCAAGCACGCCTCACAACCCCTCCTCACAGCTTTACTTCTGCTAGTACCTCATTCATACTTCTGTGAAGTTTGGAAGATGGGAGATGAAGTACTGGGCGAAGTAAGGCTGTGAGCACAGGTCACGAGTTGTGCTTGGGTAGCTCAGTTGGTAGAGAACTTGCCCACAAAGGGCAAAGATCCCGAGCTTAATTATCGGTGTGGCACAATTTTAATCTGCCAGGATGTTTTGTATCAGCACACACTCTGCTGCAGAAAGAAAAATTCATCATGGAAATTCCTGTATTACAATGCCACTTTTTATCATATTCAATATCTAAAAATACAGCAGGTCACGTATTGCAGGATCTGTTGTCAGCCACAAACCATGGGATAAATATACTAATATGAAATGACACATTAGAAGCTGGCTGTTCCAGTGCTGCCCCATAGAGCAGGAGTGCCACAGGACACTAGTCAGTTTGCTCATGGGCTAGCTGCCAAGTGGTCCTATTGCACAGGTTCTGCACATGTGTGAGTCACTTGGCCACCACTGCTCATGGGTGTTCGGCCAGGGCAGTATGACTACATGCACTACTGTTAACATGTCAGCTACTTGCCCATCCCTACCCACCTGTTTTCATGAGTGCCTGGATGCCTGTCGGGCAGCACTCGAGTTAGTACAGCCTGTCATAAAGAAAAATGAGCATTCTACAAGGATGTTTCAACCAGTTATGACAAAAGAAACTATTTTCAGATGATGTTCTACACCTTTCTAACAAAGCTGAAGTGTAGTGATAACCATACTATGAAAAATACAAAGGTGTCAGTCCTAAATACCTAAAAACGTAATGCCTTAACAATGATAAGTGTTCGCATTTTTAACAATATTAATTAATGTATATTATTAATGGTTCACAAAGAGCAGTCTACAAAACAACTGCTTACATAACACACATGAACCACCAAATAATATTAACAGTAAAGAAAAGGTATATACTGAAAAGCATTGCACAGTGTGTGGCAGTTAGAGCATGTCATAAGATGAAAAGGTCAAATATAAGTCCACAGAAATCAGAGTCCTCTACCAGGAGCTACATACAAGCTAGTAAACAAAATTAGTAGAAATAGTAGCAGACTGCAAGTGAAACAGAAAGAGGGTGATTTGGTGGTGGGAGCAACCTCAATCATGCACCAAGAGTCACACATGCAATACAAAGAATAGTAAGCAAGCTCCCTTCTCCCCCCAACCCCCTCCCGCCAGCCCTCATCTCCCTTACAACTGAGACACTGGTTCAGTGCAGTGAGCTTGACATTCACTCCATCAGTTATTTGTTGTCCTATTGTTTGTATTTTATTTCATCTACACTTAAGCTACAGAATCAAATGTAAACATATTTTTTGTGATTGTCATGAGTAATTGTAGCACCAGTATTTTCTAGAGTCATTTTTCACTCTCATCAAATGACAGGAATCTTCTCTTGAACTAAGTGTTCACAGATCCAGCAAGTACATTTCCATCAGTGGTGCTGACTATCCTTGCAGTAATTACAGAAATACTGTTAATTTATGTTGCAACTTCTTTAAGTTATTAAATTACCACATTAATTCCCTTGCACTTATGTCACTCACAACCCCGTGAAAACAGATTTAAACTTGTTAAGAACTTGTAAAATACTAATGAAACTTGAAAACATGATATCACTGGGCAGGAATCCCCAGAGAAAATCTTTCGACAGTAAACTGATGATTGGTATTTCTACCTCCAGTCTCTGGGACTGGAAATAGGAATGAATCAAAATAAATATGGAACCCTTTTCTCAACTGACCTTTCCTGTTAAGTACATAAATGTGTTAGGCAAAAAAAGTAGGACACACACACACACACACACACACACACACACACACACAGAGAGAGAGAGAGAGAGAGAGAGAGAGAGAGACCTCATATTGTTGAAGGAAAGATAAGGAAAGATTGACAAGAAATAGTGTTGCCTGCAGGCACATAGTTGTAAGTTAAGTGACTATAAATAGTGCTGCAAATGCTAGACATTGAGAAGATGCAGGGAGTAGAAAGGACGCTCATTGTGAAAATACTATTCCTTCACTTAGAGCTTATGCGCTTGTTTTGCCTACGTGCCTTATAAAATACCATAAGACTATAATTTCTGTGGGAATAATCTGAGATGACACACAGCTTGGAAGTGACTACAGTGTTATACATTCAAATATTTAGAATATGAAGGTATTTGTTGGCTACACATCCCACAGTTTGGCAATGACTACTGCATGTGCATTCTGTAGATTCAAATCTATTTATCTCATGAAAACCTGGTATGTCTGGTGGTAAATTATAAATAAGAAACAAATTGCAATCTCCAAAGATACCTGTCCAATATGTAGATTAATTCTCAGAGAATGTCTTAAGAATACACCTTCGGGAAATAATAAAAATAAATAACTGAGAAAAGAGCATGCATTAATGATTGACACTATCACAAGTCCCTTATACTCTAAGGAAAACAATGGAAACTCTGTGTCGTTTATACTCTAAAGATGTAATCTTAGCCCTTCTGTAATACCGCAGTGGCAACTATCTTACAACAGAAAACAAAAAGGTTACAAGATGCTTTCGCGCAGTCCCTTTTCAGTACTTTTAAAACCTCTTAAAAATAATATTAAAGTGAAAAAGGCACCATAATCCTGCACTTAATATCTCTGAATTCACTTCAAAATATTTACAATCAGTAGTTTCACAAAGGACCCATAAACCAAATAAACTTAAAAAATGAGCTCGTACTTGCTCAGAAAAAAATACTGTTTTCTGGGAAAGAAATACTGGTTGACACACTTCCAGTTTTGGTACTCACATTTCCACATTTCCTTTGTGCAGCTTACTTCTGTTGTTGGTAGCAGGTAACTGACTAGTATTTTGCAAATCATTCAAAGCTTGGCTCTCTCTTTGATGATCACGTTGAGTAGTGTGCACAACACACGCTGACTGTTGTGAATTGTTTGGTTGCCCACGTTTACTGCTCTTGTTCTTCAACAGAAAATCTAAGAGTGATATGTTCTTACCATTCATTTTATCTGATGAGCAGTCAGTAGTGGCCCTATTTTCTACCTCTCTTATTAATACATGTGCAGCAACTTGATCTGCTTTTTTTTGGCTGCATGATACTTCATCATTGCAATTAACTGAGTCAGTTTGTGATGTAGCAACAGACGAAACAGTCTCATTTATTTTTTCGTCATCACTGAAGTCTTTCATATTTTGTGGCAGTTGAGTTGCATCAGTTTCTTTAGTTTCTGTCGCATCGACAGCTTTCTGGGAGAGGCTGTTTTTCTTCTGATAATTTTTTTTAAAGAAATCAAGTAAACTGTTATTTTCCATTTTTGTTCTACCATTGGCCGATACCGGTTTCACAAGTTGCAACTGATCAACTGAAGTAACACCTGCATTTAACTTTTCAGAAGAGGAAAGCGATAAGTTTTTTACACTCCTAACGAGACAAGGTGTTTCACTGACCTTTGTTTCGGCACCCACTGGAATGAATGTACTGAATTCCGGAGGATTCACAGTCTTTGGGATCTGTTGTAGAGGGCTATTTACTTTAACACTGTTGCCTACATTTTCAACCTCAATATCATGCTTCCCTAAACTTGATGTATCCAATGCACCTAATTGCTCATCAGAAGCTTTATGCTTTCTATTTTTACAAACAATCAGTTCCTTCTTCTCCCGATTCTTGTTCAGTGAATATTCTTTCAAAAAATCTAAAAGATTTGAATAAACTTGTTGCTTCCTTTTACAAGCCGCCTCCTCCAATTCTTTGTTTGAAGAAACAGAACAGAAAGCTTCATTTCCAACAGAGGAAAATTGCCTCTTTCGCTTATGAACTTCCATGGACTCTGCAGTAACAGACTGTGAACTGGAACTAGTGTGTACTTCCTGTGAAATTCAAAGTGAAACATTACATCAATTGTCATATTACATAATTATACACTGTTTAATGAGTAATTACTTTGCTTACTTAAAAAGCAGATTCCAAAAGAACAGAAGCAGTAAAATCTAAATTATTATTCATAGAGAGGAATAAATGTTGTGCAGAAAATTAAAATTACTACAAAAAAGGTTTCTAAAAAAGTCCATACAGTAAAAATTTAAAATTTCTTCCATTTCATCACTGCAGCTCATACAGCAGCCAGTGTGGATTCGAGACAAAAATACGGTCTTGGTTGCAGGCAAAAAGGAAGAATGTTTAAAACCAAGTTTCAGGAACACCTGCTTACAACAAGACAGGAGATAAAACAACACTCACCATTCATAGAACATCTAAAGGCATCTATCCATTGCCTGCCTACTATCAATAATATGAAAATTTGCATTTTGCCCACAAGGGATGGAAATGTAATTTAACTGAGGAATTTGAGATCACTAAATGCACATTTTTTGTGTTGATGTCCCTGCTCAATGATGAGCTTATCAGTAAAAATTAGTCTTTTGTGATTTAATGATATCCCTTTTTAAAGTAGTTTAACCTTGTTACTGTGAAGTATGGTAGTATCTCTTTTGCATTTGGTTGACTACCTTAGCTTTATGGCATAATTTAATTTTTGTTTTTTATATTTATGACACCCTTTTCATAAGGCATAATTATCTTACTGGATGGATGCCAGTTAATTTTACTCTTATTTTCAGGGCTATAATTTTAGAAATTATGTACACTGTGATTTATAGGGTTACTTGTGTTCTGAATATCAATATGGTCCTGCACAATGGATGATGTATTGAGTAGCCAATGCCATGTTTTTGATTCTACTGTACTACTTGCACTCGACGCCCAATCACCATGCTTTTATGCATTCTATGTTTATAAGCGGGGTCACTTGTTCACGTTGTGCTCCTGCTCCATAAAACTCTGCTATGCATCTGTTCCGAATTCTTGCAGTGCCCTTTACGCATGGCAACGAGTAAGGAACCCATATGACAGGCACTGGAGATTTTCAACTTTTTGATATCCCACTCGCATTTTGCTGATGTATTCACATTGTGTAATCATTTTATGGACAGACTGCACCATGATCAGTTTCTAGAACCTGAAGATGCCTACCACAGACAAAACATGTCACTGATGTTTGAAAATAAAAACCTCCATAACCAGGACTGTATTTTTAACTCATCTCCAATACATATTTTACAAAATTTCATATCTTAATCTAAATTTTGACATCTTGTAAGTAATTAGACTAGAAGCTGAAGTGAACGCTGACAAATACAATTCTGACACAAGTTTCCAACTACTATCAAATAAGAAGTGACCCTAAGTAGAAAATTAATGAGTAAAACATCAACCTCACAGGTGAAAATCCAATTTGCTAACTCTGTTCTCACACATACATGAGCACCTTTTTCAATTAAGTAAGTGCAAGAAATTCAAAGTAGGTTCAAGAAAACAGAGTAGAATAAAAATGATACCATCATCATCATCATCATCTCAGCCTTTTCCCCACTTCATGTGGGGTCGGTATAATTAATATGATACCATATTATACATAAATAAACATGGCTAAACAAAGACTATGACTACTGGTGTTTATTGTGAGAAACAGTTACCTACTCTTAACTTTCAAAATGGTGCATGGGTACTTTGTTTTCTACTGCAACATGGAAACAAGTGGCACAAAGGTTTTGATGGGATGATCTCCTTCAGCCATAATACAATTTAAATATGTCTGCTTGTGTCTGTATGTGTGGATGGATATGTGCGTGTGTGCGAGTGTATACCTGTCCTTTTTTCCCCCTAAGGTAAGTCTTTCCGCTCCCGGGATTGGAATGACTCCTTACCCTCTCCCTTAAAACCCACTTCCTTTCGTCTTCCCCTCTCCTTCCCTCTTTCCTGATGAGGCAACAGTTTGTTGCGAAAGCTTGAATTTTGTGTGTATGTTTGTGTTTGTTTGTGTGTCTATCGACCTGCCAGCGCTTTTGTTCGGTAAGTCACCTCATCTTTGTTTTTATATATAATTTTTCCCACGTGGAATGTTTCCTTCCATTATATTATAATGTAATTGAATAGACAAAAAAATCTATTTACTGAGCAGCAGCACGAGAACACACATATAAAGGTATTTAAATTTGCAATCTTTCAGAGGCAGTAGCTCCTTCTTCTGGCAGGGTTTGAAAGGGAAGAAAGAGGGATGATGTTAAAGGACTGGTAAGGTTTAGGAAATGGGGAGAGTTCAGAAATGTTGTCCAGAACCCCGAGTAAGGGGAGACTTATCTGTACGGGATGAGAAGAAAGGACAGAGAGCTTAAGGCTGGAAATACGGTAATACACAAAACACTGTATGTGGTAAATGTGGGGAGGAGGAATACACACGTCAGAACAAAGTACTGAAGCAGGGAATAGTTCTGTGAAGAAACACTAAGAGCGAAGAAATTAACAAAAATTAAGGCCAGGTGGGTGGCAAGGACCACGGACCTGTCTAACAGCAATTCCCACCTGCGGAGTTCTGAGAAACTGGTGTCTGGGGGAAGAAGCCAGACGGTGCTTGTGGAGAAACAGGCACCAAGGCAATGACTGTCATGTTGCACAGTATGCTCTGCAACAGGATATTGTGTAATTTTTTTTCTGTTTTCTGTCTTTCCCTTTGTTGCTCTAAATTCGTGGAGAAAAACACAACAAAATGTAATATAGCAACGTATTATATCCACCACATAATATGTTTACTGTATGTACAAAAGGAAACACACATTTCAGGCCACTGCTGATGCTTCCCAAATAAAATAAGCGAAACGCATATGGCAATAAGCAAACTGCCTTCATTTAGTTGCATAGACAGTTCATACCTCCACGAGGATATTGTGTGTAGCCAATGGACACCCTCTGCTGATCTGCTGATAACCATTCACCATAATTGACGATTTGATGGTAGTCACGCCAAAGAAAAAGGCTGAACAGTGTTTACATAACAGCTGATATAAGACGTGTCGTTTCACATGTTGCTCTCCGTTTGATAGTATGTGTTTTGCCAGTTACGAAGCTCGTATAGGTGGTGGTAGGAGGACACATACGGCAAATCTTACAGTGGGGACAGTCACAGGACTAGGAACCACAGGGTAGGAAATTGGGTGCAGAAGGAGCGTAGGGTCTGACAAGGATATTAAAGAGATTAGGAGGGCATGAAAAGCTGTTCTAAGTTTGGTGGGCAAAATGTCAGAAAGAATGGAGCTCATTTCAGGATACGCTTTTAGAAAGTCATAGCCTTGCGGAAGTAGTAAATTAATTCATTCAAGACTAAGATAATACTGAGTGACAAGAAGTGAACTCTAAGTTTCTTTTTCTTTTTTTTCGGGGGGGATAAGCAGTATTAGGATTGGATGTGATGGCACAGGAAATCTGCTTTTGAATGAGCCTGGAGGAGTAATTACATCCAGTGAAGGCTAAAGTGAGAATGGTGGAGAGTACTGCCGTAAGGAGTCTCGGCTGAACAAATATGTTTGCCTTGAATGCCAAGGCTGTATCTAACATGGAAAGGATGGCAAATGTCAACATGTATGTACTGTTATTTGTTAGCAGTTTTAATGTGAACAGAAATGTGTAACTGAGCTTCAATAAGGAAGGGATCAATTTCAAGGAAAGTGGCATGGGATTCTAAATAGGACCAAGTGAAATTTAATTGAGATAATGTATTAGGAGATTTCAAAAATTTTAACAGGTCAGCCTCACCATGAGTCCATATGGCAAACGTGTCATTAGATATCTAAACCAAGCCATGGCTCTAGCACTATGGGACTTAACATCTGAGGTTATCAGTCCCCTAAACTTCGAACTACTTAAACCTAACTAACCTAAGGACATCACACACACCCATGCCTAAGGCAGGATTCGAACCTGCGACCGTAGCGGCCGCGTGGTTCTGGACTGAAGCGCCTAGAACCACTCGGCGACAGTGGCCAGCCCAAGCCATGAGCCAAAGGCTGATGGATCACAGGAAAGCCCCATCCAAGCGACCCACGAAAAGGTTGGCATAGGAAGAAGGCAACCTAGTTCCCATGGTCGTGCCGCTGGCCTGTTTGTACTTCTGCCCCTCAAAGGTAAAATATTTGTTGGCAAGTATAAAGTTAATTAAGGTGAGCAGGAAGGATGTCATTGATTTGGAAACAGGTGTCAATTTTTCCCTGCCCCCACCTCTACAACATACAATGCACTTATCTTTTCACTCTTATTAACGTGTACACTTTTTTTGTCAGTAATATCTACTTTGTATATTACCCTATCTTCCAGCTTTAAGCTCACAGATTTTGAAATCTCATCCAGTGCAGTCCCCCACCACTCAGTCTTTCCTTTTCATCCCATCCGGTAAGTTTCCCATCACCCAAGGTCCAAGTGACTTTTCCAAACTCTCTCCATTTTCTAAATATCACCAGTCATTTTCCTTCCCCTCTAATCCTTCTGCCAGGAGGAGCCATGAGCTCCAAAAGCTAGCAGATTTAAATATCTTTACATGTGTGTCCTCCTGCTGCTGCTTGGTGAGTAGTCTCTTCATCCATCCAATTACATTATACTTTCAACAATTGATTATATATAATTTACAATATTTTTTAACCTTAATACAACAAGCAGGCAGGCCAAAGCAAAAATTACACAACAGAGGCTGTATTTATGTTGTTCTTGGTGTCTCGTATTGAGTTTTCATTTCAGACCTCAGCTTTGGTGCAGCTCCTAGCTTTGGTACAGCCTGTACTAGGCCAAGGAGCAGTGCAGTCAATCTAATGAAGACTTATATTATGCAATTTCAAATAAACATTAATGGATTGGTAGCGTCAAAAGAAAACATTAAAGAGTCATATAACAAATGAAACACACTGTGCAATATTCCTTAATATCCAGCTGAGTATAAGTGAAAATTGAGTCATCACATAATAATAATAATAACAAAATAATAATAATAATAACAATAAACCCATTGTGCAACTTGGAGAGATCATCTATAACCAGCCACAAATCACAATTTAATGGATGGATTCAGCCAAGAATTTATAGTACGACACACAGCCATGCAGTCTTCTTGTGATTTTTGTACAATATAGCCTCTGTCCTCCTCTATCAAAGTACATGCACCAGAAAATTTGGTGAAAAAGTTTTGGATGCCAAATTTTGCATAGTCTTGGAGGCCCATGCCACAACTTTAGCTTGCTACATCCTGAAAGAGGATTCTTTAAGCTTCAGAAGCGATGTGGTTTGATTTTTGATGCAAGCTTGCTTATGGCCCAAAATAATCGCTTAAAAATATTACTTTCCATACACAGTGAATATGTTTCAATGTGAGAATGAGTAAACAGAAAGTAAAATTAATGAAAACTGGTTTTGTGCCAGCAAAAATACAAGAGTGCATATGTGAAAATCAACTTCAGGCAATACGCTGGAGTAACACAAATGAAAATCCAGAAAGCTAGAATTTTAAACACACTGTACAACTGGAATAGTTCTTTCCCAGTTCACACTGAATAAATTGCCTATACTGTCTTGTTCAGATTCTGATTAAATATACTGGCTTCCCAATGTTGTTGCTGGTGCTTTTATGATTTTAAACATGTGCTGCTCTGGACTCCAGCAAGTACCTTTAGCAGATGGCAAGTGGAAGGAATGAGCAAAACAATACGGATGCATAATGCTGGCAAATGTGTCTTTTTGTTCTAACAAAACTCCACATACATTTCCCAACACCAAGCATTGTCATAAATACAAGCAACATACTGCCTGGGATGTACTGTTGTAATTTAAACAGTTGGAATTTCTTTAAATGCTTTAACTGTGAATGCTCCACACCATCACTGGCACTCTGCTGATCTTGTTTAAACCAATGAGCTTGAACTGGTGGTTTTCTCTTGTTCCAGAAATTGTGTCAGTTTTGCCAAAGTATCCTTTTTCATCAAATTGAATTAGTTCAGTTTCTTTCTGTCTAACATAAAGAAGACAATGCCTGAAGTTTTGTCACTGCAAAACCTAAACAGATGAAGAGGTATCAAAATTTGTTTATATAAAGGCCTCTGCAAACTATAATGAGCTGCCAGTCTTTTAGCTAGTTAAATCACTGGTTTCAAGGAAACAACACTTGGAACTGATAAAATTCTCGAAATCCTTGTGTTGGGCAGCAGATCCATCACTACAGTAGTGAATGTGCTAGAATTTTCATACTGTTGTATTGAAATATTTGATCAGCCTCATTGCAATGGTATCACGATGAATGCAGTAACTAATAACATAGACGCTTATTTTCTGAAGTTCTTTACCACCAAAGTAGACCATAAAGGGATGCAATGTGGCTTGGCTGTTCTCCCAATGAAACCCTTGAAAAGCATCTTGAATGACAAATGAGTAGTTCTCACAAAAATCCATCAAAATGATCTCTTCACCATCTGCAATATTTTGTTTCAGGTGCCTCAGATATGAATTTTTGTGTTTTGAAAAGAAATGGTGTCCTGTCAGATCTCAATTTTTTTGAAACCACTCCTCTACAAATTCTTCTGCAGTGGTATGGTGTGTCTCTAGTGTATCCCTGTCAGTATGAACCACTGTTCGTATTCTATTTCTTCTTGATCATATTCTTTGAAAGTCTGTACCAAATAGGTTTCCAGTGGAGGTTTTCCAGGACGTTGTTCACAGAGTTGCAGCAAGCAGTCTTTTGATTTCAAACACCATACAGCTTTCTTAATTAATTCCTTGTAGTTTGGCATTTTGATGTATTATCTACACATAAATTGAGTGTGTATAAGCAGCATCTACTGTAATACACCACTCCACAAAATTTTGAGAAACCCAATTCACTACTATTTTGCTTATGATAGGCTACGAACATTACTTTCAAGTTACAAAGTAGGAGGGATTTCTGCTCATGAACTCTTTCACTATCCACTCTTACTGCCATGCAATCTTTTTTGCCTGGACACAGCCAAGAAGATTAATCATCTTTAGGGACTCTGAGGACTTTATGTTTGACCTTATCATCGAGTCTTTTCTCTTCCATTGTGCACATGCTACCAAGATGGCAGCCTCCATCTGTAGCTTACTTGCCTGTTTCACCATTATCAAAAACCATTAAACTCTTGGATAAATTATAGTGACCAATTCCAGCCACTGGCTTTGACCAATGGCATAACACCTAAGCCAAATATACTAAATAGTAGTGATATTTTAAGGCAAGAGGCTTACTTGTAAACAAACAATTATATCACAGAAAGGAAAGACAGTACAAATGCTTGGGATAAATTACAATCAGTTCATGAGATAAATCATGCAGCGACAAATTATATAAAGATAAATAAAATATATAAAAATAAAGACACCAGAAAAAAAGGCAATACAGTGAAACCCCTATATTATGTTTTTGTGCAGTCCAGATTCACAAAATGCAAAACTGAGGAAAATGTTAAAACCCCCAAAATATGAGTAAAAACACATGTAATTGGCATATATGATTAAAAATCACAATCCTCTCCAATACTTTGTATAAAATCTGTCTACATGAAGGAAATTAAATGTACAATACAATGTTTATATAGTAATTACAGTAATGAATTTCATCAGTTCTTACAGAATCACAGATATGCAACAACAAGTAGAAACTAATGAAAAAATTAAAATTGGAATTTGGGTACAATGCAATCACGCTGTTCTCTGACGTGCTATGACTACAAACTATACGTTGAAAACATATGTTTTTGAGAGGTCATCTTTTGTCCTCACCCAGAAAAAAGCAAAAACTAATGAGCATATTGAATTGACCAAAAACATCACAGCAGCTAAGTGGTTAAACCATAAGCATAAATTCGGACATCTGCTTAATGACATACTTTGTCACCATTGCTGTTCTTGTTTAACGTTTTTCTTATGAGCCGCATTTCATATGCTCACTACTGTTAGAGTTATTTTAGGCTTGATGAGAAAAACAGAGATGTGAAAGAAGAGCTTAATTCCCCAGTTGATGTTACAAGCTTATTAGAAGTCTGTTCAGTGAATTTCTGTACACTGTGTGCTCAGGTGCTACAGTTTCACTTATACCCTCAACCACTGCTGCCAATCTTTACACTCTACAGTGTGTGGTGTGTGTGTGTGTGTGTGTGTGTGTGTGTGTGTGTGTGTGTGTGTGTTTGGTGCAAAGTATACACATGAGTAGTTCTGCAACTTGATCATGTCAGATTTGAACACAAAAGTCTTTAAAATGTTCTATCACAGAATCCTTATTCTATTTCCGTGTGACATCTCCCTCTTAGCACATAATCTGCACGAAAAGTATATTTTCAGTTTTCATCCCGACCTGCACTCCCGTCGCTGAAGGGCCACTCCCCCTCTCCACACATCCAGTAGGTGAGCTTATTTTACGTTTGTTAGGGTGGTGGAGTAGCTGTGCTGGCTATTGGGTGACTTAACAAGACATCAGCCAATACCAGTACACTAGCCAGAAATGAGCAACATTTCCTCCATTATTACCGAGCATATTCTACGAGACTCAGTGTTTGAATTTAAAAGGTTGACGATTGATATTGTTGTTGAACA
Source organism: Schistocerca americana (assembly GCF_021461395.2). Taxonomy (NCBI): domain Eukaryota; kingdom Metazoa; phylum Arthropoda; class Insecta; order Orthoptera; family Acrididae; genus Schistocerca; species Schistocerca americana. Next base: position 624,253,450 of record NC_060120.1, read on the forward strand.
AAGTACATTGGAAATATATGCAAAAAGATGAGACAGAGTTATGAGTGGCACTAGAAAAGGGCCCGTTCATTACGTATTGGCTCGCTCCAGAACACTTCAAGTTGACTGTACTGTTTTTCCATTACCGATGCAACCTGGCAGTAGTTTTATCATAAATGTGCGTGAAGTTAAGTTTTGCAAGTTGTGGTGGCAACCTTGATCATGCATTATGTCACACATTTCCCCTCTCACATCTCCCCTCTCCCCAACGACCTAAAATATTCCCTTAATTTTGCCACCACCCATAGTGCAAAACATCTGTCTTTTGAGCCACATATAATTTTTTCAGTCACATCAAATGTTACTAAGAAGAAAATGGGACAAAGTAAAGTGATACGTTGAGTAAGAACTTAGATTCGTGGTAAACCTTACTAGAAAGAAATGTAAAATCGGGGCATGTTTAGCATTGATCTTACGGGGTTTTCACAGAGGCTATGAATTTAGGGTGTAGAATCACAAAAAATGTAAAATCCAAGTTCCTATAAATTATCATCATAGTTTACATGAGCAGGTGAAAGAGCCACAGACAACCTTTAAAGTCCACCACAATATCAGGCATTGTAAGCTTGTAATATTAGGGAATAATGATGATAATAAATACTGAATTTAAGGGTGAATATAGTGGGAAAGTGGGGGATTCTGGGTGTGGACAAACTGAAATCTAGCACAACAACCGCAAAATGAAATAAAAAGTAAAATATGAGAAATGTAAAAAGGACATAAACCAGGAATAAGGAGAAAGCAACACAGAGCTCCTAAATGAAAAGGCACCTCACAAGTAACAACAACTCGCAAAAGAAAAACAGTTGTTGGAATTGGCAACTAGAATTCTGCTATATAGATTAACACTAGGAGGACCATCTGACCAGAGAGCGTTGTTGAACATTTAATAAACAGTGTACATTTTAATTTATGAGGCGTATTTTTCATGACTTTTAATCTGCCTTTGTGGTTTATAGGGCTATTACAAAAACTTAAAGAATTGTAAACATTTTTACCTTAAAGGACTGCAGCCGGACGTTCTGACAGGTGAGATATTTTTTACATTGGATTGATTTTTTCATCCACTTAGCTGATTTTATTTCATTGTTGCAATCTCATTTCCTCTCTCTCTTTATTTTTACTTTATTGCAATAGTGGACATACTTTAGCTGCTGTTCTCTGTCAATATGCTGTTGTGTTCAGCAGAAGTTTAGTGCTCCTCCTCAGTACTATGGCACGCCGGTGTCTTGGTTCGTATGAAGAATTACTGACTTACGTGAACAGTTTACCAGAAGAAGATTCTAAAGGAGAAGGTATTTTTGAATGTGATGAGTTGGATGATAAAAATGACAAAGATTATAAAGATGACACTGAATATCAGCCCAACAAAACAGAACAAGGTAAATCATCATTTCAGAAGATGACTATTCAGAACCTGTACAACATACGAAAAACCCAGTGCATACATTCGACTCCAGTAGCATCACAAATCAGTTCTCGCGGCCAGGGAAAAAAGGGAAAAATCGCATCCCCTTCAGCATTTGGAAGCTTGAAGTGCGGAGGCTGCTGCCGACGAAACAATGTGGACTCAAATTGCACCAGGGCATGCACATGGAAAGGTTAGGGCATCACAACATGTTGATAAAAACTCCTATGCCAATGTGTAATGCTAAAAAACTTTTATACTCAAAGGCAGTTACTTGAGTGCATGGCGAGTGTTGATAGATGATAATATTCTACAAAACATAAAAAAAGCTTTACAAAAATTGGAGCCTGAGAATCTCCAGGATGACACACGAGTACTTGATATTGCCCAATTAGAAGCTGCCATAGCTATAATGTACGCACAGGGAGTGTATGGAGGAAAGATCTTCTCCCCTGAAACTTCTACGGTCTCAAGTGTAAGGGCATTTTTTTATCGCACTATGGGTAGAAATAAGTTCACAGAACTCATGCAATTTTCAAGATTTGATGACAAGTACACTCATGCCAAAAGGCTCAAGCCCAATGGCTTTGCAGCAGCTACCCAAGTCTGGGATTCATTTGTAGCTAACTGTATCCAGAACTATAAACCAGTTACATTTATAACCGTAGATGAGCAGCTCCATCCATGCAACGCTCACTGCCGCTACGTACAATACATGAGTAATAAACCAGACAAATTTGGTCTGAACTTCTGGCTTGCAGCAAATGCCATTAGTAAATGTATGATGAATGGACTTCCTTACTCGGTAAACAAAGTGACAGACCGACAACATACCTGTTGCAGAGCATGTTGTTACGCGTCTCATGAAACCTTACACTTTGAAAGGAAGAAATATAACACAGACAATTTCTCAACAGCCAAACATCCTGCAGAACAGTTGAATCACGAGAACATAACCATGGCAAGTACAATGAAGAAAACCTGAAGAGAATTTCCTCCATCAGCAAAGTTTAGTACCGGATCTTTGTATGATGCTATTTTATACAAATCAGATGACACAACAACCACTTCCTATTAGAGGAAGACCAAGAAAAATGTTTTTCTATCGAGTTAAATACACCAGTCAGTCACAGTGGACAAACACAGAAAAATAAATCTCCCTGAGAGTGAGAGTTTCTACAGTCAGTTGCAGTGGACAAACAAACACAGAAAAATAAATCTTCCTGAGGGTGTGAGCTTCTACAGTTCCACTGAATTTAGAGTTGATATTCTGGACCAGATGTCTCAAGTTTGGTTGCCTCAAATGGCCTATGCACGTGTTTTTCAATTTCACAGAGCTTGCCAAAATCAATGCCTGCATCCTTCACAGAAAGACAACAGGAGAGAAAGTTACGCAGCAAATGTTTCTTTTCAATTTAGCAGAACTCTTCCTATGTATGTACAATCAAGGAAAGGAACTGTTCATATATTCAGTGCGGCCACCGAAATACGTAAGATAACCGTGTGGAAAACATGCCAGGTAGGAGAACGAAAAAGTTTGGAAAAAACAAAAAACTGTGCGTGCAAAGCACGAAATTCATATGAGGTCCATGTGCCGGTAGTGTTCAGTATGTGTGTGCAAAGTGTTTTGACAAAGATGGTGGCTTAGATTGAAAAGATGATGTAGGGAGGGGGAAAAAGTTATTTTCTCATAGTTGCTACAGCAATTCGTGTCCATTTTTTGTTATTTAGATAGATGTGTAAGATTTAAATAGATGTGTAAGACCTGTTTGGGGCGTTGAATGAGTACAAGTCATACAGATAAGAAATGTTATTGTATGATTATATACTTATTTACATTTGTAAGTTTAGTTTAAACTGATTTCGTATTTACAGTATAGTCTTTACTTCAATCTTTTTTGTTTAATTAAATATCGTACGACAAGCATAATGCACTACTGACCTATAAAGACACTGTAATGAAGAAATTTAAGAAGTAAAGCTGAAAACAAAGAAGAAAAACTACACCGGTCAAAAGACCAGTAGTGGTCCTTCTCGGTAGCTCGCTAATGCCAGTCCTTCTAGTGTCAATTCTAGTTGACGATTCCCAAGCTTCATTATTTTCAGTAATTTTGCAGTAGGTGTGTGCAGCTTTTTGTTATTGGATTTCAGTTTTTGGTGTTGCTTCCAGTACTGCTGTGATAAACAACAAATCCAGGAAAATGAAAATGACATAATAAAGGAACATGGCGCAGTAAGACCCACACATTATCATGTTGCTATGCATCTCCATCTCCAGTGGTGACTCCTCCAGCAGAGGTGGAGTGTGCGCTGATATGAAACTTCGTGGCAGATTAAAACTGTGTGCTGGACCAAGACTCGAACTTGGGACCTTTGCCTTTCGCTGGCAAGTGCTCTACCAACTGAGCTACCCAAGCACGACTCACGACCCGTCCTCACAGCTTCAGTTCTACCAGTACCTCATCTCCTACCTTCCAAACTACACAGAAGCAAAAGGCAAAGGTACTGAGTTTGAGCCTCGGTCTGGCACGCAGTTTTAATCTGCCAGGAAGTTTCACTAAGGATTTTGTTTGGAATTACTCTGACAGATTAATAGTTTGCAATTCTTGTACTTGTGGTATCAATAAATAAGTGTTTACCATTTTATAGGTCATTTCACTGTGCAGTAGTCACTACACAAATGGAGATGACGGAACTGAGCTGAGACACCCAATTCCTGAAACATGTTTCATCTAAGACTCTCTGCTCAGATTGTGTGGACACTGTAGGGTAAGCAAAAAAGTGGTTACCCAGATGGATGTGACCAGAGGTGATTAAGAAAGGGCAGGAGAGGAATCATCCACCAGTGGATGCACTGTAGTGCCTAGAGGAGATGGCAATGGCTACTGCCTGGGAACGTGCAGATGGAGCTGTCCTCCACTTTCAGCATAAATGCCTTGCACTCCTTTTGTTGCTGGAAGATTCTGGGCCCCATCTGTCCCCACAATCAAATGTACATACCCAGACCAAGGTGCCCAGGCAAAACTTCGGTGCTGGCTTTGGGCATGGGGCTGTCATCAGCAGGTGAAATAGCGTGTGCAGATGGCAGCCATGCAGAAGCTCTGCAGGACCCTTAATATCTATGGGCGTGACTGTGTAAGAACTTAAAAAATATGCACCCTCCACAGTACTGTCACCAGTGTACTCAAGCATTTGAGATTTAAAGGTGCGCACCAAGCACTCAACTTCACCATTTAGTTGCAAGTGAAAAGATGAGTCCCAAATGTATTGGCTGCCATTTGTTGCACAGAAGTCCCTAAAGGATTGTGGTAGAAACTGGGGATTATTGTCCATCACCAAAGTCTGAGGATAACTTCAGTGAAAGAGATTTTCAATGAGTCTATAATGGTGCCTACCTGCACTGTGAACCTGAGGATGACTATATACGGGAAGCGGGAATATCCGTCTATCACAATGAGCCAGTTTGTTCTTAGAAAGGAGCCAACAATGCTCAAGTGGACCCACAGCCACACTCGCGGGTGTAAGCCATGGAGAGAGTCATCTTGGGAGCTACTTGCTGTTTGGTGCACTTGTTGCATTACTGGACCATCTGTTCTATTTGTTTGCTTCTTTCAGGCCATTATACATGGCATCGCACCAGTATTTTTTCCCTGGATGTCCTACAGTGGTTGGAATATACAAGCACAGAATGACAGGACATAATGAGAGGGGTATGACTACTCACGGCGAAACGTGCCGTAGCCTAGGGCGCAACTCCATCAACAAAAAGCAACTGCTGCCATTGCTAAAAATATTGATAAAGAGGATCCGCTTTCCTTTGCAACAAGTGGTCTGTCCACCGCTGCAGAATGTTGTGATGCACATGTTGTAAGCCGGGATCTGCACCCATGGCTGCCACGATGTGCTTGCCCATAGTGGGGAATGTGTCGACTGTGAGCTGTGCTTCCTCATGGAGATAGAAACACAGATTCCATTCTTCGCTGAATGACTGACTGGAACCCATCAGTAGCCAGGAGAGAGCATTTGTATGTTTATACACGGTACAGAAGTGAATTTAATAATTGTATCTGCTTAAGAAAAGCACCCAGCACTGTAACAGGTTAACTGTTTTATTAGGGAGCTGTTACGACAGACTGAACAATGAAGTAGTGATTTATGGTCCATTGTGAGATGAAACATCACCCCATGCAAAAAGACAAAATTTTTTGAGTGCGTATATGATGGCTAAAGCTTCTTTTTCAATTTGGGAATAATTCCTTAGAGCTTCTGTCAAGTCTTGGAAGCATAAGGTAGTGGCTGCTCAGTCCCTCAGAATAGCGATGTGCCAGGAAGGCCTAAAGTGTCAGCTGCCACTATTAGCTATTTAGTACACTGGAATGTACTGAACTTGAGGCCGAGTGAAGACAAGCTTTCATAGTGTGAAATGCGATCTCGCAATCCTATGTCCAAGCAAATGGGGCATGCTTCTTTTGTAATTGATTCAATGAGTGAGTGATCTTTTAAGCATTGAGGAAGGAAACTTATTGCAGTAGGAAGCCACCTCGAGAAAATATAACAGTTCCTTGACGCTCTTCAGGTGAGATAGTGCTGTGATGATTTCCACGTGAGTGGTTGTTGGTTTGATACCTCTGCACAATAAAATCAAATGAAATGTCGTGTGGCTAGGGCCTCGTGTCAGGTTGACCGGTCACCTGGTGCACTTTTTTGAACTGACAGCACTTCAGCAACTTGCGCGTCGAAGAGGATGAAATGATGATGATGATGATTATTATTATTATAAAGAGAACACAACACCCAGTCCCTGAGTGGATAAATTTCCGACAAAGCCGGGAATCGAACATGGGCCCCTTAACATGGCATTCCATCACTCCGACCACTTAGCTATTGAGGTGGACACCTTTGCACAAAATTACTGGTCCCAAATATTCCGTTGATGGCTGAAAGAACTGAGATTTGTTGAGGTTACACATTAAACCTGCTTTGTGGAGTGTGTAGAACAGCGTATGCAGTTTCTGGAGGAGGAGGAGATTAGTGTTTAACGGCCCATCAACAATGGGGTCATTAGAGATAGAGCACAAACTCAGATTTGGGAAGTATTGGAAAGGAAACTGGCCATGCCCTTTCAAAGGAACCGTGCCGGCATTTGCCTGAAATGATTTAGGGAAATCATGGAAAACCTAAATCAGGATTATTGGATGCGGGTTTGTACCACTGCCCTCCTGAATGCGAGTCCAGTGTGCTAACCACTGCACCATCTTGCTCAATCAGATTCTGGAGATGGGCCTTGGTGGACATTCCCGTTACTACAATGTAATCAGGATAATTTATACAGCATGGCATATTTTGCAATAATTGCTCAAGAAATCTTTGAAACAGGGTGAGAGTGCTTGGAATCCCGAACACTAAGCACTTGTATTTAAAGAGACTGAAGGAAATGTTCACTACTAGGAGCTGCTGTGACTCTTCATCAAGCGGAAGCTGCAGGTAGGCTTTGGTTAAGTCTGTTTTTGAGAAATATTTCTCACCAGCTAGTTTGGTCATTAATTCAACTGTCCATAGTGTCAGATAAGAATCAATATGAGTCTGTCCATTTACTGAAGTAGCTGCAAAGGCTCAATTTTCTGGATGGTGTTTTTATGATTACCAATTGCATTGCTCATTGACTAGAAGCAACTGGTTCAGTGAGACCCAATTTTGTTAGGTGATCAAGTTGTTCTTTAATCTGTTTGTTAACAGCTAGTGAAAGAGGGGGTACTCTGCAAAAGTGAGTGCAAGTGGAAGATTTAAGTGCGATGTTGGCCGCGAATCCCTTTGCATAACCAAGTCCAGGAGAGGTGATGTCAGTGTGTTCTTTGTATAACGCCTATAAGTCCTGAAAAGATACTTCGTCTGACACTAAGTTGACAGTATCTGCAACTGTAAAACCAAATGACTTGAATGCCAGACCAAAGAAATTTTCTGGTGAGCTGCTACCAACTACAAGGAAAGTTAGTTGCTGAGCAATACTTTTGCATTTGGTGTCAACTGCGACTAGGTCATTCAGAGGAATGGTTTGCTTTTTGTAGTTTACTAAGTGCCAAATGGCTGGAGACAGGAGAGGTGCACCATTTTTCCAGCAGTTACTTGCAGTAGTATTGGTGGAACATTGACGTGCACTGTGATGAACAATTTGCTGGGTACAGAACTGCTGGCAATGATAAATTTTATGTCCATAGGCTTTTCTTGCAGTTGTCAAGAAGGGCTGCTATGTGTCCTGAGTTATTGCACTTGTGACAAGTTGCCAAGCAATGGCACCAGTCTCCCCAGGAATGTTTCCTAAACATGCTGAGCAAGATGGAAGTGGACAGCACCCAGATTGTTTACCTGCTGAGGCACATATAGAGGCTTGGATCTGTTCACGGGCAGGCCACACAGCCACTACTGCTTCACCATCCAAGACCACCGATGCCTGGTGCCCACCGTCTGGTATACTGACAGCTGCTGTGTATGCCCACGTTTCTAATTGTTGGCTCACTGCATTTGAAACTTCGAAAGATTGTGCGAGATCCGGAACTTGTTCAAGTGATGGGCCATCAAACTATAGAGCCTGCTGTCTAACTTCTTTACCTGGGGCAGAATGGATAATGACGTCCCAAACTATTCTGCTGGCATTTGATTCCTTATGTTTGGAAATGATGAAATGACACTTTAGACTAAGACCGTGTTATTCTGTCGCCTGCACCCTGTATGTCTGATTAGGGTGTTTTTTACACTCATAAAATTCTACCCTAGACCCAAAGACACGCGCATGCTGGTGGTGGTATGTGATTAGTAAATTGCACATCCTCTCAAATGATGGTTGACCACCTGTTGTCACCCAGCAGCCCCCCCCCCCCAAATCCCCGCCATACAGTTTCCAGCTGCCACACAGGGTGCCACAGCACCTTGGCTCCCATGCTGTGGAAGCACTCCCAGTAGAACCAGTGCTCCAACTACTCCATAGCACCGTGCAGCTCCCGCACACAAAGCTGGCATCACTACAACAGGTGACTCAACAGGTACCCATTTTTGAACCCGCATGCCTCCATCCACAAAGGGCCCAACACCACCGGAATCACTTCCAGCCCTACAGTCTGCAACCGTTGCAATCAGCAAGCAGGCAGCAGGGATCCAAAAGAACCATGGACATCGCATTTGTGAGGGCCTACCAGCATGTCAAGTCCCACAGTTTTTACAGTCACATCTCTCCCCCAAGGAGGGAGGTATGTGATAATGCCCACATGTTATCACATTGCTGGGTGTCTCCATCTCCTGTGGCAACTCCTCCAGCAGATGCTGCCGCCATCCATCCAGAAACCACTCGGAAGTACGTGCGGTTGACGTTACCACTCAAACAATGGCACACCATTTTCACTTTACACCACATCATGCTACATCATTGACGCTAGACTGCTAGCCAGTGTCAACCATTCTAGACAGGCCACCAGAAACAGTACCTATTTCCCCATCGCAAGACTGCCATACTGACGTGAGCACCAATGCTCATAGTGCATCAAAGACATCTATTTAAACTACAGCACTTACTCCACTTGCTGCACTGTAAATGACTGTGTTCTTGTACTCTGCACTATAACTACCTTGGAACCTACTACTGGACTTTGTTTGAGATCACTCTGTCAGATTAACTGTTAGCCAGTGCTTGTACTTGTGGTGTCAATAAACAAGTGTTTATTGTTTTACAGGCTGTTTCACTGCATAGTTGTCACTACTTGTGGAATGACAGAGTGACACCATATATGAAACTTGTGAAAGAATTAGCAGTACACATCTACTACAAAAATGCGAAAATAGCAAAACTTGGTATCAGTAACTAGAATTAAACTGTATAAATCAGTTCTAGTTACCCATTGCACAGCTCATTATTTTTCACATTTTCACAGTAAATGTGTGCAGTGGTTTGTTATATAGGATTTATATTTTTTATGTTGCTTTCTATATTACAGTTGTTGCAGTAGGTGTTTACTATATATTTTTTGAGAATTTTGATGTATGTTATCACTCTCTGTACTACTGCGTAAACACAATAAATAGCAAACCTTGGAATCAAGCACTAGAATTGACCTGTAAAGGTGAATTGTAGTTACTGAATTCTAGATTTGTTATTTCTCACAATAGTACAGAAATCAACAATGCTGAAAGAAAACACTGGAGACACGTACTGAAAAAACTCAAATGTAACTGGCTTAGAAGCAGCCAGTAGAATTAACCTATACAGGCCAAATCTACTTGCCTGTTACAAGGTTCTTTATTATCTGTAATAGTCTATGACATTTCCAAAAATTAAAATCCTAAAAAATATCAGTGCCTATATTGACTACGAAAACACGAAAAGTAACAAACCATGAAATCGCAATATAAGCTGTGCTCTTAGCTTCCTGGCTAACCAAACACTCAGAAATCGCAAAGGAGATGCACAGTAGGCTGCTTGTCAATGAGGTGACATACGAATTTGAGAATAAGCATGCATTAACACATTTTTTCCACTAATTTCTGTGCATGCACTTTTATTCCCATGTCTCTACTAATGTCCTCAAGGAAAGAGGCATTGTGTGGACATACCTTAAGAGAATCAAAAAATTAAAAAAAATAAAAATTTATGTTTGACACTGAAAGAAAGAAGGTTTACATTACAGAGAGGTGGTCTCTCAAAATTCCCTTAGTAGACATACAAGACTAACCAAGAAACATTATTTCCACCAATGTCTCACATAATGACTACAACACTAAAATTAAAGAACTTCTAGCTTCTAAGACACTGACACATTATGTAGTCTCTGTCATGTCACTCATTTGGCTTGTTCAGATCAAATGTTATTGCAGTGGTGTCAATGGAAATTTGAGGAAGTTAGACAAATTCTTACTTCCAAAATATGCACCATCAAGTTCCAGAAGCTGGTGAATCCACTCACATAGCTTCTTGAGCATACTGCTCAGGAGCATTTAAAAGGTAGGAACTTACTTCTGGAGACCTACAATGATATCTGTGGATGGTTTCTTTTGATTGCGGCGAAATCTGGGCTGAGATTGCTTGCTCTGTGCACAGGGCCAGCATCGAGGCAGAATAATTATCTCACTCGGATCGCCTTTGGTTGCTTCTCCTGGATTCTTTTGCAAAGTTTAAGACAAAATACACCAGCTAACGATCCACAATTACCACCTTCCATTTCAAATATGGTATTCTGTCCATTTCCAGAAATGAAAGTACACTTCATTCTTCTATTAAACGCTGTTTTATTTTTCACTTCTGTTTGATTAGCAGCATTTGGAAAAGCCCAGAAGCATTACTGCTGTTTCCTCTCAGGACAAAATGGTACAGTTACATGTCATTCCCAGTTACCAACTGATTTGGACCTAATCAAGCCAAACTTATAAAATAACTGCTGATGAACGCAATTGCTGAGCTTTCTGTTTCAAGAAGATGGAGTTGTATCACTTGAATGCAAATCATCATCACATGAATGTTTTCATCTGTGCCACACTGATGAGCCATCATTTGATTGTTAGACAATCATGCCCTTCATTGTAGACACTGAGGTTGGTGTTGGCTTAATCATAACAGATCACCAGCCCAACTGCCATGGCAGTGCACAGTACACAGGATTCTTAAGAAAGATTATGACACTTAAACGGTAGAGCATAATTTAACAAAAATGCAACTGAACCTTTGTAAAATGGTAATAAACAGAATCACTATGCACTTCAAATCCTCTCTGTCGGGCTATTAAGGATATTAAATACTGAAAAGAGTTCTTCCCTCGAAAATTTTCAAATACGACAACCAGGTAAGTTTTCATATTCAATTTGTTGCCAAAGAAAAACATCAATAAAATAAAATGAATAGTAATGATCCTCATCTGCACTACATACAAAATACAAACTGACATCCACGCTTAGATCAAACACAAATAGTTTTTTGCAGATTAATATATTAAACTTGGTTTTTCTGCAGAACTGTCCTACCTCACATAAATAGCTGTAACTAATGAGCTGCAACTGAAAGGCTGGAGAAGGAGAGACACCCACAAATAAAAGTGACAACTGAATTGGATTTTTTTCATTGTCAATATCTTGTTCATAGTCATGGCGAAGTGACATCTGATACAGTCTCTTGGGGAATGCTGTTTCCATTAAAAGCTAAAGTACCTCCAACTTAAAAGTGATAAGATGCATACATCAGTGGTGACAAAAGTATTTATTGTCATAGCTAACTCAGTTTAAACAGGAAAATAATTTGAGTGAAAGTAATCTCTGAAGATCAGTCACACATGATACCTGGATGCTTTTATAAACAATCTGCCTCCAAGAGCTGTAGTGGCAGAAAGCTTCAGGGAAAAATTGCAGAATTGACTCATCAATTTGTAGACCAAAAGTCACAGGGACAAGGATTTATTTGATATTGCATTAAATGACTTACCCAAAAATTACTGGGTACAGTTAGTTACAGAACAATCTTGTTATGGTAACATCTTAATCTCTTGGCGAAGAAAGATTTGCATTTTCTGACCCATTTAATGTATACAAGGGAACCAATAAGCATATAGTCGTAGCATCAATGGCAAAACGTGGCAACAGAAATGTAACTAAAAGTAGAAAACTATTTCCACTTAGAAAGTGTGACAGGATACAGATTGAATCAAACAATGGAAAGTCCAGGATGGAATAACAATATGGAAAGGATAGATTACTACTTACCACATAGCGGAAGTGTTAAGCCACATACAAGCACAAAGAAACAGACTACCTGAGGGGTAAATAAGAAACATTCCTCTCTAGGTTGAAATCTTCAATAGCAGAGGATAACATTCGAGAGTTTGAATTACCATCTTGTGAAGGCTGCGCACTACCACTCTTTATTAATATTAAGGTTAGAAAGTTGTTAGAGAAGCAAAGACAGGTTCATCACTGATTTGAAGGGAGCAAGGAAAGAAGATTTAATGACCACAAGCTTGGACTGGGGAAGAGTGGTGAATAAAACCTACCTTGTTCTTCCAAAATAGCCATTCCAGCAATCAACTTAAAGAACTATGGAACAATGGGAAACATAAAGCCGGATCACTTGCCACAGATCTGAACCATCATCTCCCCCAAATATAAGTCCAGTATCTTACCACTGCACCACCTCAAGTACTACCATACATTTGTAAAAAGAGGCCACCTAGTTGATAAACGAAATCTGAATGACATCTAAGTGGGTAAGGAGACAACACAAAAATTGTTCAATGACTTTGGAAAGAAAATTTTATCTACTGATCTGATGAGATGTAGTACAATGTTCCGATTCTACGTAACATCATGAAATGGATCAAAATCATCTAGCCAGTCAATCAGTGATCATGCATCAAGACTGAGAAACATTATACTACAATCGTTCCACTGTATCTATGCATGAACACCAAAATTATATACTGAGATTATGACCAAAAAAATCTACTAAAATAGCTTAACAGAGGAAAAGTTAGCTGGTCCAGATGGGATGATTTCTGAACAGTATAGGGTGGTAATATTAACTTTTGCTACTTATGAGTGTCCCCTTGAAAAACAAGTGATCATGAACTTTGTGGAAGCATTTGTAACGACATGTGGAAGAGAAATAACATATAAACCACTGAAAGCAACACATTTTAATTTCCACGTGAGAAGGTAACATTTGTTAATTGCATACCATGTTTGCGTCTCAGGTTACATATGTTCCTCAATGTGATGACCATCTGCATCCACGACAGCCTGGAACTCCACTACAGATAACATTCCACAACCGTTTGCAGCAGTTTTCGAATGGCAGACTTTGGAATTTTCAGTTGACATGACACAGATTATGCATTGCTCAGGGGTCGCACAGGGCATTCAGCATTCTCAGCCACAGCAACAGTAACTTCGTCAACTATCCTTGGCACAATCGGCCATCGGCTCTCCCTGAAGCAATTCCAAAATCGCCAGTTAATTCAAACTTCTGAATCATGTTCACCAACACTGGTGCAGAATGAGGACCTCTGGACCTCTACAGATTCCTTCAATGTGCAGATAGTTTTGAAGAGGAACAGCACTATTGCTGCTGTTCTGACAAAAACAGCTTTACGAGTACAGCCCCACTCACCTTGTCCAGACCTATTTTGCCTGTCTGCAACTGTAATGCACACTGATGCTTGTGTTTCAGACCTTCATCGTCTTACCAGAACCAATACCTAAAGGCAAATCATGACACTAGCATTACTAATAATACATATCCTGTAACATACAGTCTGAACATCATTCCTATAAAGATGGGTACCTATATGGCAAATAGTTTTCCATCTACACTGGTTCAAGCTGTGAAAGTTTAATTATAGCTATCCTATAGATTACGGAAAATAATGTGCTCTGTTGCTAGCAGCAGTTTATGAGAGCTCACTGGAGCAAAAAAACATTCCAAGTTATTGTTAATAGGACACAGGTCACATTCATTTTGAATAGGGTAAATGCACAGACAAATAAGTATAAGAATTTATCAATAGTGTCAATCAGTTGGAAAATTATGGAAAACATTAATGAACAATAAAAATCAGGACAATTTTGGAGACCACAAATACCCTCTGTAGGAATAAATATAGCTTTGATTAACAGCAATCCTCAAAAACTCAGCTTGTTCAGAGTGTCTATGACATAGATAACTGCACCCACAGTGATGTCACTTTCCTTGATATTCAGAAGGCATTTGTCATGTGAATAAAATATTACACCAACTTTGTGACTAGAATGAAGACTTGCTATAATACATTGTACCTAAATATGTAGAAAGACCCATTACTATTTGATTACATAACTGGCAATCAATCACTGGAAACAAATGCAGTTGTCAAATATACATAAGTATCTGAAGTGTAACAACCACATAAAACCAGTTTTAGCAAAGATAGAGGGCACACAAATTCACTGAAAGAATCCTATGGAAATGTAATTTACCAACAAAGGATGTAACTTGAAAGCTCTAAGTCCACCGATTTTTGAGTATTTCTCATTCATCCATGACCCAGCCAAATGTAATTACTGGGGGAGAGCCAAAGAAAATTGCTGTGTTCTATCACATGTTAACTGAGTACGTATCTGTGCAACACAGGGATGCTCACACAACTTATGTGTCAAACCCTACAAGATACACATTGAATGCATCAATGAAGAGATTTACTGATAAAATTCTGTGAACACATTTCTTTCTTACTTACAGGGTGGAATGACCATGACACGTAATATAAGAGAAATTCAAACCCATATACAAACTTATTAACAATCTTTCTTCCTGCATGCCTTTCATGACTGGGACAGTAAAGGGGAGAAATTACACAGTACAGAAAGTACCCTCCATCGCACGGAGTATGGATTTACAGGGTGTCCACAATTAAAGTTTCAGTTTTTAAATGCTGTAGAAAAAGAGAACCACTGCTCAGAATGGTGTCAAATTTGAACAGCATATTACTGCCACAGGAGAAAATGTCATGGAATAAAAAAATCTGAACGACAATTTGACCAACAGATGGGATTGTAAGCATCAGAATAGGTATACCAACAGATGCACGGCACACAGCTGTTCCTCAGTTTGCTTCCAAGATGCCCAACATCACTGTCTCCATGAAGGATCACACACTGCCAGTAAAGCTCTTATACACGAACAGTGACTGTGCGCCAGCAGCCCCGCAGAAATTCTACACATTCAAGGGTATGAAAAAGGCATTGGTGCGATGTCTGCTACAGACCTGGAGAAAATGATTACAAATTCAAAAAGACAGGTTCTTTTGAGGTGCAGTGTGGCAGAGGGAAGAAAGCAGTTTATCTGACGTCTGTTGAAGAGGGTTCGAGCCATGGTGTGAAAACCTGCAGTGTACGGGGAATTTTCCGAATGTTGGAAATGCCTGTGAGCATGGTGCATAAAATCCTACATAATATTCTGAATTGCTATCCATACAAAATCACCCATGTTCAGGAGTTGCTTCTTCCTGCTGACCTGCCAGCATGACAAATGTTCACTCTGCAATGTCTTGCTTGCATGGCAGTGGACAATGATTGGCCATGGAATATTATGTGAACGGACGAAGCCCATTTCCATCTCCAAGGACTTGCCAATACACACAACTGTAGAATTTGGGCAATGGAAAATCCAGATGCACAACAACTGGTACCACTTCGTTCTGCAAAGGTGACTGTGTGTGAGCTGAAGGCATCGTTTATGGTATGTCATGCCAACCCTTTAACGGCACGGACAGGATCATTTTTATGCATGATGGTGCTCCTCCACACACTATACAGCTAGTGAACTGGCTGCTGCAGACTCATTTCTGGAGCTATAGAATTATCAGCTGTCATTTCTCTACAACCTGGCTGTCCAGATCAGCTGATCTTAAACCATGGGGCTTCTGGCTGTGGAGTGATTTGAAAGATATTGTGTTCAGAGCTCCAATTACAAATGCAGATGAACTGAAGGCACACATTGTGTAAAACATTCTGAACATGACCCTCAAGACATTCTGATCTGTTGTGGAACCCACTGTTCCTTGATTTCAACTTATGGCAGAAAAGGGTAAACAGTATATAGAACATGCCTTGCGCCAGTCTCACAACAATTAGAAATCAATGTCATCTTGCTTTTTATATGGTTCTTGGCCCCAGGACAATTAAAAGCCAATGTTGTTTTGCTTTTTATACGGTGTTTGGCCTCAGAACAATTAAAAATCAATTTTTCCCACCCCGTGTGGTATGATCTTGCTGTGACGGATGGGCTTACCTAATTAACAGTACCACAACTGTTGACTGCTGAACTTGTGCAGTCATGCACACTGAACAACATGGATGGTGTAATATGCAATTTAAACCACAGCCATAGTATTCCTGATTCATCATCTGTCATTTGTAGCCGACCCCATTTAAATTAAGACACTTACAGCGCCATGTACTGGTAAAATTTTCATCATCCCCTCCCCCATCAATAATATGCTGTTCAAATTTGACATCATTCTGAGCAGTGGTTCTTTGTCTACAGTCTTTTAAAACCGGAACTTTAAGTGTGGTCATCACGTACGTATAGACTGGTACTTATATATATCCAATTCATGCAGTAGGCACAGTATTTTACACCCCAAAATAATACTGTGGCGCCTTTCTCAAAAAATTATATAAAAAAGAGTGAACTACTCACATGGTGTGTGTTTTGTGTGATATAGCTGTCTCAAAAGGCAATGTTATCAACTATAAAATGATATTGCCTCGAATTGCAATAGTGGTGATTAAGAATGTTTATGGATTACAAAAAGAAACGATTTTGATACTGTTCTGACAATACTCATGTTAGCTACAAATATGTGACATACGTGTGACAGTTAGTAATACTGAATTTATCTGCCTCTCTGAATGTGCCATTTGCCATGAATCAGATGGAGAATGACTTGCACACAGGACAGGCAGTTAAACAGTTTAGTATCCATACTCCAATATGATGATCACGTGCCTGTTGCAGCTTCTCTCTACACAGACATAATGTATTTATACTGTAATAAAATGAGCAGCCCGGCTTCACTTTTTATGCTAATTAATTTCTATTTTATGCTTAAAGGATTCAATTAATTCAATAGGATAGGTGCCAGACTGGTTACTACAAGCCAATTTAAGCATTCTACAGTGCGTGCACAAATCTGAAACACATATTAGGAAATAAACATGGAGATATGGGATATCAAGCAATGAAATATCAATATTCACAAGTACTTATGTATTAAAATGCTGATAATGAGTATCAGTAAATGACAAAAACCTTAATAATTGGTGATTGACTGACAAAAAATAAATATATACCCTCTGCTCAAGGAGCAAGCTTCTCTCATGGCATTTACCCTACGCAACACTGAAGGTGCATTCTGTAGAATTACAAGTTTTGGTATATAATGGTACGAAGCTCAAGAAAAGCAGAGGATAGCTCCCAAGACTAGGTTGATGGCAAGCTGGCAAAAACTGTCACGGTAGATTGCCATCTGGCGAATAGCCAGAGACTCAGCATGGCAACCAGTATAGTCTATATATGACTGCACCCTCAGATTATGGATCATCAAAATGGGATGATCTGCAATACTCTCAGCAATACTGCATGGATCAGGCAGTAGTGACAGGCAATGCCAAAGCTACCATTTTCAAGCAGCAGCAGATAGAGGGGCATCTTGACCCTTCTAATGCTGCAACTGAACAGCGCTGTTTCACAAGGTGTTCTCTTGTCCTTGCACTTCATTTCCCACAGCTTACTCTCGCTGATCAGTCCACCACACATTCTGCATCCAATGAGGTGTAACATTACAAACTTGAGAGTTCCAGTAAATCTTTTTGGTGTCCATTTCTCC
This sequence comes from Schistocerca americana, assembly GCF_021461395.2. Lineage (NCBI taxonomy): Eukaryota > Metazoa > Arthropoda > Insecta > Orthoptera > Acrididae > Schistocerca > Schistocerca americana. The sequence goes on from NC_060120.1 coordinate 624,271,288, forward strand.
ATCAGACAAAAATCCTTCAGAAATATGTTGCAATCAGAATTTTTGTGTAAACAGTGCTTCTGTCACTGGAAAGTCTCTTCTATGAAGGATAGATTCCTACTGACTTGTTATTTTCTAGTGGCACCTTTGGTGTAGTTGCTCTGCTCTGTCACAATCATTCTACAAGGACTGACTGGATGGCCTAGAGCATTGGTGGGCAACCAGCGGCTCGTTACCAGATCCAGCCCGCAATTGGTTTGCATGTATGCAGGCATGTGTGGACATGCATGCATGTGCATGTGCTCTATATACCTATGAAAAACATGTATAATTTTGTCATGGCTGTGCTCCCACCAGTGAAGAATTTTGGGAAGATGGACCATAATCGTTTTTCTAAAAAAGTACCAATACTATGGGCAACACGGTTCAAGAGAACTGGTACGTGAATTACATTGAAACAGATGCACCCTATGGCATACTGAATACTGCAGTATGTTCAGTTTTGCATGAGCATTTGACTGTAACAAATATCTGTTCTGGTGGATTCTCCATAATTCAAACAAAACTAAAGAACAGACTCGTATCAGTTTAGTATAAGCAAATGCTCAAAAAATACTATCTAGGAAAAGCAAAAGCCGTATGTGTCATAACAGATAACAGAACTTTGATATGTCTGTCTGAGCTGGAAACTATGCAACAGATAACTCTTTGGGTCATATGAACCAAAAACAACAAGGGGGTTTGTTCACAAAGTACTTCCAAGAAAATGATCGCTTGTTTCCTTGGCTGCAACAGACATGTTGCAGCCAATGAAAGATCAAAACACTAGTTAAAGCTGAACTGTACACAATTCTTTTGCAACTAGTACTGATGAAAGTAGGAAAGACAACTGAAAACATATCATCATTCTTCATAGTAACAATGCCAGCTGTAGCTCAGGATTGATTATTCAACAAAGAAAAACACTGAATTAATGTCTCACTGCCCATTTTTTAATTCCCTTTACGTAAAACAAAAAAAAAAGTTGCTTCACGGAGATTACCAAAACTGTTTAGAATCCATAAAGAGCAGAATACTTTGAAAAACAATAAAATGATTTGTTTTTATAGGTGACCTACTGGTCGGTATTGTCATTAGTAAACCATTCAATGCAGCAATAATCATAAGAATACCTTCTTTAAAGACTGTCTGGCTCTTTCAAATGTAGTAAGGACTGCTGTACAATTTTTGGGTGTCATAGTATGACCTGTATTTGCTTTCGATAATACGTCAAAAGGTTTGCATTGCAAAAGCTGAAACATTTCTCACTGATGAAGTAATTTTAAATTTTGCAGTGTAAAGTGTGTGTGTTCTGCACTGCTAGGTAACAATCTGAAGTATACAAAATGTTACAGTTCAATATGTACTACAAGTGTAATTAAGAGCATTATTTGTACAGGGTGGTTTGTTGGAAATTTAATTTTTCTTAAATATTCACAAATAAAAGTAAAATACATGTATTGGAACCTGTAAGCCATTATGTACTAAACATATTAGCTCTATTGTTTAAATAATGTGGGATCTACCCAATTAAATCATTACAAAGATGGATACCGATGATGACAACATAAGCAGCAGTGGTTCTAATGACATTAAAGAGGGATCACTTGTTAGCAACTCTTTCATGCTTATACTAGTAATTGAAGGGTGAGGACAGTTTACAAAGATAATTAATTTTTTTCCTTACTATTTTTCATGCGAAGACTGAATTTAATAATAAGTTGTATGTCACAAACATTGCAATAGTTGCATTGCTTTGGCTTCAGTCTTTTGCCTGTGACTGCTGTGGAAGTTGACTAGACTGATTTATCTAAAGCAAAAATAGAGTGAACATAAGACAAATAATGGACTGAAATGAAATTCTGCTTTCATCATACAAAATAGTTAGTTTGGATGAATGTATGAAGTGCTTCTACAGACTTAGGGAGAAGTTATTGTTTTGGAATACTTCAGCTTAGTTTTTTAAACAAGAAAAAAAGGAACAGGATGAGATGGATAAAGACATGTGAAAACTGCACATCCTAAATTGAGAATGGCTGATGTATCATGTACCAGTTTTAATGCCTTAAAAACTTTGTGCATGTTTTACTCAGTCATTGTACACAGCTTTGAATCGTAGTGTCTTGTGATGTTCTGGGCATTTTGCTTTATTTTCTAGGATGCGGGAGAAATACAAATGTCAGTGCAAAAGAAAACTCTGAACCTCAAAGTGAATCACAAGTCACTCTTGATAAGGTCATGAAAGTCTCCGAACATTTACATCTGATTAGAAATAACACATGTGCACTTGTAACTCTGATTACTTTAGGGACCTAATTATTCATTCCATCGTGTCATAAGCATGGACAAATGACCTAGTTTAGTGCTAAAGTGGGGTCATTTCTACTTTTGACATCATATTTGACATTACTGCCATCATTCATGGGCTTAATGAAAAATTAGTGGATGGCACACAGTCAAGGAATCGTTCCCAATCAAGATCAGTATGCTGGCAGAAAACTACTGAGAAAATGTGTCACAGTATTAAGTAATTCAAACACTTTACAAAGGGATCATAACTGTTTGCCAGATGTGAGATCAGAAACAGAGTTTGCAGGGTTTGGTTATGAGTTTTCGGTATTATACAATTTCAGTCTTATTTCAGGTAAAAACAGGCAGAACTAAACATTCCTGTCAACGACAATAATATTAATCATTAATGATTCCTGCCAATGGTAAGACTGTTACTGTCAATCTGAAACGAAATTAGTATTACAAGAAACAGATATTTTAAAACCCAGTTTGTCAATCTGAAAATTTAAGAATGATTAGATTCTGATCCATTATTGTGATACTAAGAAATGCATCCTAGAGCAATATGCAATCTAGTCAACTGATCAAAAGTTAATGTCAATGTCTAAGAAACTGTGAAAGGGTCTCAACTACCATGATTCACACATTGATTTGTAACTTACTTCTCTCACCAACATTAATCACAGTGAAACTGAAAGTGTAAAATTTCTCTGTGATGATTTTCCACACTGAGAAGTGGATTAGAGGGCAAGTCAGTGCACCGAAAAAGTGTGTTTGTTATTTGGGAATACTTCTCTCTCTTTGGCCATGATCTTTCATTGGCAAAATGAATTCAGACACAAAAGAAATTCTCTTGCAGATGATAGTTCTCAGGTACTTATACAATAGTTAATCTCAAAGACATTTTAAATTCTGTTTATATTTTTCTCATATGGCTTTGTACATCAAAAGTGTACTTTACCTTCTAACTTGTGCTTTCTTAGGACATTCTTAGGCCTATACCTGCAATGCGATGTAACTAAAAAAGTTCAGTCTATGGTAGCTGTCAACTGCCTGCAAAAATCTAACAGCATACTTCACTGGAAGATTCAGCTTTCCCTTTATATCAGAAAATAATGATCCACTGCTGTCTGGCATACTTCCTATGGTCCACCCTGTTCATCACAGAACCAAGTAGAAAGTCATTAAAGAGGTAGACAAGACATCAGTAATACTTTGAACACAAAGTCACGTGGAAACAAGTTCTACATTGATCCAATTATTCTGAATCGGGTTCCTAGGAATCATTACATTTAAAGACCAGAATACAGAGTTCCCACTGGTGTTTGTTACCTGCCAATAACCATTTGGTGGCAAGGCACCAACCTACAAACGTTGCAACTTTGTACAGTAAGAAATTGGACTTTTTAAATTGTTTAACATAATTGGTTTGAGTGTGCTGTGTCCTTCTGCCAGTGTGTGCGAGTGTGAGTGCGCCAAGTGTAGTGTAGTCACACCTGTGTACTTAACTCACTTGACAACGGTATCAGCATGGGCCAGCCACAAAAGGCCACCTGTAGGAAGCATGCACACAACACGATCTCCACTGCACAGTCTACCAATGACTTGCGCCTATATATATGCGCGGAGTGATGCTGACTCACCCTCTCTATGTTCTTTATGTAGTACTGCTCACATCAGTTGTTCTGCGTATCACTTGTGTTGCACCTTTTATACGATTCTTGTCTTGGTACGTGTGGAGTCATGATAGGCTTATTTCTATTATTGTTCAGAGGTTTTTGAATAAAGCCATATTTGTGTTACTTGGATCAGTTTCGTGTATTACTTGGTTACTATATAACTGGTGATGAGTTTGCAACAGTTACCGCATGTGCAGTCTTTCAGTACAGTTTGTCACGTTTAGTCATTATGGATGCCGTGCTGCCGGCCCTGACTGAATAGCTTATTTAGGCAGTGACCACTATGTTAGCTTCCATTAACACACAGGGTACCACTCCACCGATCCATACACCCATTTTTCCTCCATATGACCTTCCAGTTGAGGATTGGGAAGCTTGTGAAAAAAGATTTGGGAAGCAGTTTTTGGCTTTTGGTGTGAAAGACTCGAATTTGTGCAAAGCCTTATTCCTCTCATAGATTACACCTAACGTGTATCAATTACTGTGTTAGCTTGCCCCTTCATAAGAATCGACAGCTTTTTCTTTTGATCACATGTGCAGTTTATTGTCCAACTACCATCGTAAACGAATGCATGTCATAGCGGCATGAGTTGAATTCTATGATGCCACAAGAAACCAAACCAGTCATACTGGGAAGCCGAACTTAATGGCGTTAGCCGTAAGTGTCAGTTTTTACTGATGCTCATAATGTCTCTTATGCAGACACTATGGTGTGTGACAATGATCTGTTTAGATCTGAACAAGCAAGTACATCAAAAGGGTTTACTCTGTGGAAACCACCCTTTGGCAGAAGTTTTGCAAATAGCATAATCTTCTGACATTTCCCGCGCAGCGGGTAACCAAATTGAACCATGGGGCAACATGGTAGTTATGTCACAGTATGTGCCCAGTAGGACGACAGGTAGCTTGCACAAGGAGGTGGCAGTGGTGGTGGTAAAATGTGGACCCAGTGCTTAGCAGACCAAGACTGGCCCAAGCAGCTGCGACCGCCACAGAGGCAGCATCAGCGTTCTCTGTTTCTGTCTTGTCCTTACTATTGCATCCTGCACAAACATTCGGTGTGGCCTGAGCACTGGGCTACTTGTAATGCTTGCCAGAAGAAAGGCCGCATCGCCTCCACGTGTCATACACCAAAGGTTGCTCAGGATATGAATATGGATGTAAACTGTGTGACTACAATGCCTGTGACTTCTCCCAAGTTGTCTTATCACGTTGTGTGTTTTTCACCAAGTGCTCCGGTTGCAAGTCAACATTACAGAATACTCAAACCTATGTGAGTTTAAGTTGACAACCGCTTAACACTGGTCAGGCAGAAGCTGTTCAGTCATAACAAACAGAACATTGTGCTGCTGAGACAATTTACATATCTGCCTCTTACAAGTCAGTGATTCGTTCTATTACATGTTTTGTGGCTGCTGATGCCGGTGTTGAGAACTTTTTCAGGATGGACATATTTCAGGCATTTGGATTTTTCATCTTGGGTCCGATCAGGAACCGTGTTCTCAATTGGAAACACTGTGTGAGGAGCTTCTGGACTTCTTTGGGAGTTATAGGTTGTGCTAAGAATTTTTCTGTTCCTGTTTTTTTGTTGTGTGTGTCCTATTCCTGTCACCTTGAAAGATCAACTGAAAGCAGAATTGGACAGACTTCAATCTCCAGGGGTGGAGTAATCTGTTATGGCTAGTCCACTGGTTGTAGTCCAAATGCCGTCGGGGAAACTTCGCCTCTGTGGCGACTTCAGTATTACCGTCAATTTGCAGTTGATCGTGGATATGTATCCTCTTCCATGCCAGGAGAGACTGTTGGCAAAAATACCGGGTGACCAGTAATTCTCTAAAATTGATCTGTCTGAAGCATATCTGCAGGTCCCTATGAACGAAGACTCTCGGCAAGTTCTGGTTTTCAATGCCACTTTTAGCCTTATCAATATTTGCGCCTTCCTGTTGGTGTGGCTAGTGGTCCTGCTATTTTCCAACAGTTTTTAGAGCAACTGACTACACCTGTCCCAGGTTGCATTAATTATTTGGATGACACTATCATGAGCTCCTCCATGGCCCATCACTTGAAAAATTTGCACATTTTGTTCTCTGTCTTACAGTCTGCAGGCTTATAATGTAACTTCACAAAATCTCAGTTTTTTCAACCTTCTATTGTTTATTTGGTGTTTGAGGTCTCCAGGGATGGGGTTTGCCCTCTGCCAGACCACATTCTGCTGTTACGTCTGATGTGTTGGCAAATGTGCCAACACCTTGTAGACAGAGGAGGCCGAAATGCATGCTATCTAACGCAGACGGGCGTGAATTCTGGAACAGGCTAAGTAGTGAATTCTAATAAGAAAAGTATGCAGCTCCTCGAATACTTATCTTTTAATTCCTTCATGTGAGTACAGCATTCTGGATGAGACTTTTCATACGATAACTATCAAACTATGTAAGGCTAATGGCGCCTTGCTAGGTCGTAGCCATGGACTTAGCTGAAGGCTATTCTAACTGTCTCTCGGCAAATGAGAGAAAGGCTTCGTCAGTGTAGTCGCTAGCAAAGTCGTCGTACAACTGGGGCGAGTGCTATCCCGTATCTCGAGACCTGCCTTGTGGTGGCGCTCGGTCTGCGATCACACAGTGGCGACACGCGGGTCCGACATGTACTAAATGGACCGCGGCCGATTTAAGCTACCACCTAGCAAGTGTGGTGTCTGGCGGTGACACCACAACGTCTATGCCTTGCCCCTTGTCCACAAAGGAGTTTCACGCCTTCCTAGGGTAGATAGCCTACTACCATAAATTCCTGCCACACCTAGCAGCCATATTGACCCACCCAATGTATGCCTTATTATACAAGAACGTAGCTTTTTGCTCGAGCCCAGACTGTGAACAAGCTTTTCAAATGCAGAATTTCAAACTACTCTCAGCCCCTTGTTTAGCTACATTCACTCTGGACCAGCACATAGTTTTGGCTATGGACACCTCACAGTAAGACCTCAGCACAGTCCTAGCACACCGATATGCCAACAGCTCTGAATGACCTGTTGCTTGCACCTCTAAATCTTTCACTACAGTCCAGCAGCATTACTCTTACGTGGAAAAAAAGAGGTTCTTGCCGAGTCTATGCTCTCCAGATTTTTTTTTTTTTTGGCACAGCTCCAAGTTTCAGCTTATGAATGACCATAAACCATTGGTTTCCTTTTTTAACACTCACACTTCCTTGCCTGACAAACCAGCACACTGTCTACAATGCTGGGCCCTGTTCTTGTCTCATTACATTTAAAAAAATCTACTTTTGACCTATGTCTGAACATGGTAATGTGGATGCCTTGTCCCACCTATCTGTGGGTCCTTATCTTGACTTTGATTGTGAAGAATTACTTTGCTTCCATCTTGATACTGAAATGCAGGCTGTGGTGAAGGCGTTCCAATTACAAGCTCGTGCATAGTAGCTGTCATTGCCAGAGACCAAGTTCTCTGACAGGTAGTTCGGTTTGTTCAATACGGCTGGCCAGATAAACTGCCAGGTCGGTCTTAGGATCCCCTGCACAAATATTTTTCCTACTGGATTGCATCTCAGTCTTTGACGGTGTTTTGCTGTTGTCCACAGAAGCTCTCTCTCCCTGAGTAGTCATTCCCGCCATGTTATGGCACATGGTTCTACGCCTTCTCCATCAGGGCCATTGGGGAGACATGTTTTTTACCTAGGGATTAATGGCGAAACTGTCCGTTTTGTTGTGGCTTGTGAGTAATGTGCCCAACAACAGGCAGCTTCCAGGGTGTCTCTGCTCCCTGGCCTGATCCATACCAGGCATGGGAACTCATTCATATAGACTCTGCAAGTCCCTTCTTAAATTCCTATTGGTTCTTGGTTGTGGATGCACATTTTGCCAGTTTTCTTACATCCTCCAGTGCACGTCGATGTCAGCTGAGGTCACAATTCACATGATTTTGAGGGTCTTTTTCTACTGATGGGTCGCCTTGTACCTTAAGTTTCCAATAATGGGTCCCAATTCATTTCTCACACCTTTCAGCTGTTATGTTCCCGTCATGGCATCCATCATGTTATGGCTCTGCCATTCCCCACTCAATCAAATGGCAAGGCAGAATGACTAGTGCATACATTCAAGTACCAAATGAAGAAGTTCCCTGTGGATTCTTCAGCAGACAACACTCTTCTCTGTTTTCTGGGCACCTATCGCTTCACATCTATGGGGGAGTGGTGCCTGGGTGACACGCTTCACAGCCGGCAGCCATGCACAGTCCTCCACCTTCTGTGGGCTGCACTGCACCTGCCACAGTTGGGTTCATCTGGCCGCTTAGTGCTGGGATTGCCAGTGTGGGCATGAGGTTTTGATTGCCAGTCCAAGTGGATACCGGTCACTGTTGTCTGGCTGGAGATAAAGTCTTTGTAATACCTGTAAGGCCGATAGGCTGGCGATGCACCACTCTGATCAGTTATGCCCCGGCTCTCCGCCAGAGGCTACCAGTTCATGGGTAAGGCTCCCGTTGCCACAGCCTGTCCTGCCACCTCCACCTCGAGCCTGTCATCATCTGCTGCAGAGCCAACCCTGTCTCACTGGCTGCCTCACTCACATTCGGCACCCTGGGGTTCCAGCTCTCGTGTTCCAGGCACAGATCCATCTCTGGCCTTGGGTCTGGTGTCGCAGCCTGTTGTTCTGATTGGGTTGCCTCCACCAGCGCCCTCACCATCATCGGTTCAGCCATTATCACCAGTGGGTCCATCTCCATCTCTTCTGCAACGGGACCTGCCTGCTGAGAAGGATGCGGATATGGCGATGGCACCATAACCCTGTCATCCCATGTGTGCCCACTGCCTTCGGGCATTCCTGCATCTTGGCACATTCTGGCCCTACATCCGATGCACGCCGCGTGCTTCATCCCAACACTACCATCAGCACTGGCTGCTGCTGCTCCGGATGCAATGGATGCATCCCTAGTCAGGCTGCTGGAGTCTCATCCATTGCCTGTGCAAACCTTTCCGCGCAAGGGAGAGGTGTGCTGTATCCTGCTATTGTGTGTATGTGTGTGTGTGTGTGTGTGTGTGTGTGTGTGTGTGTGTGTGTGCTGAATGTAGTGTCACCACGTGTGTGTGTACTTAAATCAACAGCCAACTCTGTGAGGGCCGGCCACTAGAAGCCACCTGCAGGAAGCATTCACATGGCACAGTCTCCGCCGCACCATCTATCTGTGACGCATGCCTATATATGCGTGGAGCAGCACTGACTCACCCTCACTATGTTCTTTTAGTTTGTACTGCTCACAACAGTTGTTCGATGTATCACATATGTTGCATCTTCTATATGGTTCTTTTGTCTCATTTCGTGCGGAGTCACGAGAGGCTTATTTCCATTGTTGAATAAGGCCATATTTGTGTTACTTGTATTGGTTTTGTGTATTACTTGTTTACTACAGGGTACTTTATGTAAATGACCTCTACAGGAAGCTGAGCATCAGCCAGCTCTCCCTCTTTTCTAGCTTCCTTTTCCAAATATGATAAATTTTAGCAAAATGAATCTGAATAAAATGATTTTATCTATATATCACCTATCAGCATGTATATTCTTCAAGCTATTTGACCAGTCACTGCTCCTTCAAAAATGTTTTTTACTATGAATTACGTTCTCATTCAGAAAACTATCCAATTAGTGTTTAAAAATGACGAAGTAGCAAAAGTAAATACAAAGAAAAATCAAAAGAAAATTGGCTGAATTACTATGAGATATCATTAGGTTGCATTTAATTCAGAAATTAAAATTCTCTTTGTAAATATGGACCGATTTTCTTTTGAGAGATACAACAGAGAAAGGAGTGCAATGCAAATTTACTGATTAAATCTCCCTACTTCCAAGTTCTGTAATTGACGAAATATTACATTCAATCCTATTATTGTTTAGAGGAACTGGTGAAATAAAAAAAATCATGAAAAAGCTCATGAAATAAACTGTAAGAAGATGTGAAACAAGAGATGACAATAGAATAAGCAAGCAGCAGTAATAAAAACCAAGTAAAGGTGATAGAGATAAGAAGAGCAAAAGATACAAACGCAACTCCTAAAATTTGCAGGTGATGCTACAGACTGAGACTGCTGCCTACTAAACATAAATAAGTCAATAATTTACAATCACAGATCTCAACAATAAAAATTAAAGTTGTAAATATTCTTTCTTGGCAGCTCTAGGACAATCTGCAAATAATTTGGCCAAATTTTTCAACGTACTCACTTTTACAAGGAATGTCACTGAAACATTTACTTTCTGAAAACTTTTGAATTACATCGAACCTCGTCATGCTTACCACTTCAGACGCATCACAAGGCAAACTCTCAGAATAAAAGTCACTCTCACTACCACTCGAACTGTCATTCAGCCCACACTGAAGGAGATCTGCAACAGGAAAGTACTTTTCAACTGATACTGTGTGCTTCATTTGCATAAGATATACTCTGAACAACCAGTTTAATACATTTGAAAACACATTGTGCAACAGACTGCTTAAATATAATAACCATATATCTTGGAAATACTTCTCATTAAATTATAGCCTTTAGTTCTTCCAGACATGATAGAATCAGGAAACGCAACAGCAATTTTTACTGAAAATTCAGTTTAAGGCTACAACAACATAGCTATACCAAGTTAATAACTAAAATAGAACTAACTTACTAAACAAGCAAAAATTATATAGACTACATTTATTCGAATAGCACAGCATTTCTTTTTGTATGTAAATCAAGTTTTTCTTCTCACTAATATTTCCATTGTTTCTTTCTTTGTTAATTAACTTGACAATTATCAAATAGTGTTGTAAATGCTATCAAGTAACCTAAGAATGCAGTGACACATTGCAAAAATGGGAACAAAAGTCCTTAATGCAACCTATAAATTTCTTATATCTTTTAAACCATATTTTCTATTGTCTGTGAAACCTTGGAAGGTAATGAAATCAATACTTGGTCAAAAGTTATGACAAAGCAGAGTGTACACAGGTAAAGGCACTTGACTTGCATTTATAAGTAGCTTGCTAATCCACATCCAGCCATCCTAATTCAGTTTTTTCCATGACTGCCCTAAATGTATTATTGTGCACGCTGAGATGGTTCATTTGAAAGGGACACAGCTAAATTCCTTCACAATTGCTGTACCTGAGCTTCTGCTTCAGTTCTAAAGACCATGTCATCAACAGAACATTAAAAGAGCAAACGTGGTAAACCTGAAAGATGATGGTATATTTTTGAAAGGTTTCTGTGAGCCAAATGCACCCTAAATTTCAATTACAGTTTAAAGAAATCACATAAAACTTAAATATGAATGGCTGGATGGGGATCTGAACTCCATTCCTTCTCCCAAATGCAAGTCCAGTATCTTGACCACAGCACCACCTACCCGAAATAAAATTTCTTGGATGTGTCATTCATGGTGTAAAATCTGGCAATGAAACTCTCCTTTCTGTTAATTATAAACAGTCACTGAGAGGCCAATGAAAGTGATAAACACCATGCAATACTTGAAACTATGGAAAGTACTAACAGTGAGTTATTCAGGGATTTACTTAACATTCATTTGTGAGCATAAGCCCCGATTTGAGAAAACTGTATCACTTTCAACAATAAGATCTGACATGCAAGTGCCACAATAATGTGAGATGTTTCAAAAGTTCTGTTAGAAGATCACTGTGGAAGCAGAGATATAACTACACTGGAAAACAAAAGAAAACACCAGCTGTTGTACACTTTACATTTGGTAATAGTAATTTTGAGGGGAGGTGTGGGAAATTCTCAGTTACTTACAGCATTGATGCCTAAGTGGTCAAATCATCAGCTACAAAGAATTAGAGAAAATTACCTTAAAATTAAGAATTTATGGAAGTGCTTCTTACAGTCTATCAATTAATGGCCAAAGAAAATACATTTAATTAATTGACATATTGACAAATAGTCTGTAGCTGATTACTATATAGAGGTGATGAACATACTGAAATGGTAATTCCCATTATCTGATCATAAATTTCTCCACTATTACACTGTATGAGTGCAGTTTCAATCTGGTTATATAATTTTATATAAAAACAAAGATGAGGTGACTTACCGAACAAAAGCGCTGGCAGGTCGATAGACACACAAACAAACACAAACATACACACAAAATTCAAGCTTTCGCAACAGACTGTTGCCTCATCAGGAAAGAGGGAAGGAGAGGGGAAGACGAAAGGAAGTGGGTTTTAAGGGAGAGGGTAAGGAGTCATTCCAATCCCGGGAGCGGAAAGACTTACCTTAGGGGGAAAAAAGGACAGGTATACACTCGCACACACGCACATATCCATCCACACATACAGACACAAGCAGACATATCTGTCTGCTTGTGTCTGTATGTGTGGATGGATATGTGCGTGTGTGCGAGTGTATACCTGTCCTTTTTTCCCCCTAAGGTAAGTCTTTCCGCTCCCGGGATTGGAATGACTCCTTACCCTCTCCTTTAAAACCCACTTCCTTCCTCTTCCCCTCTCCTTCCCTCTTTCCTGATGAGGCAACAGTCTGTTGCGAAAGCTTGAATTTTGTGTGTATGTTTGTGTTTGTTTGTGTGTCTATCGACCTGCCAGCGCTTTTGTTCGGTAAGTCACCTCATCTTTGTTTTTATATATAATTTTTCCCACGTGGAATGTTTCCTTCCATTATATTGGTTATATAATTTGATAATTTACATAGTATTTTTTTGTGAACAGGTCTATTTCAATATGTTTTATTGATACAACTGAAATAGATTGTACAGGTTGTTAGGGCACATCAGCATAAATAACTCTTTCAATTGTGATATCTCAATCTGTACAAACAGAATAATGATGAGTATTGTAAATGTATATTTGTTACTATGGATGATTAAATAAGTAATCACTTATGTGGAGATGTTATTTTATTGTGCTATCAGTACAGTAAAATGTGTGTGTCTCAACTTTAGTACAGGGTTTTACTGTTCACAAATTCTGACCAACAGAAGTGTGCACATAATAAACACAGGGATGGTCAAAAGAATATGACAAGATCACTGCTTTTCAAAACATACAACATACTTCAGCACAAAAATTCAACAAGGATACAATTTGTTTTGTTATCATTATTATTGTTGTTGATTCAAGCTGTTGCTCTATGGCTTTTCCTTTCATAACTGTTCCTCTATCGTACAAATAACAGTAACACGCAAGACGGTACATTACTTCATGAATAATTCATATATTGGGGTTTCTGTAATATCTCCTTACCAACTGCAGATACTTTTAAAGAATGTTACTGTAGGTTCACATTGGTCTGAATACAAATCCATGTCTTGAGGTATTTATGAGAAAGGGGAATAAAAATATTAAAAACTTACACCCACTCTCAACCAACCAAATTTGCTCTCTCTCATTCTCATTAATCCCTACCTGCAAAAAATGATTAATGTAATAGGAAGGCTAAAATAGTAACACAGAGATGTGCAGTAGGCCAATTACTTACACAAAAGACATGGTTGGACCTCTCTAGTGTTCTAAGGAATGAACTGGACATTACACAATCTTAACATTTGTAGTAACTTTCTCATATTGTCAGGTAAATAGATTGCATACATCTGCCTCTAGAATGAACATAAACCACAGTCAGCTAATGTGGTGTACACCAGACACTGATGCACTCCTCTCGCTTGGACCAAAAAGCCATGCATCATCAAAATATGACCTATGTGTAGACATGTGACAAGTATGTCACCTCACCTGTGTGACTGGAAAGAGATTCATCATGGCCACGTCAGTTATTTTACTAGCCATAGCTTATTATCATCATTTCCAGTCATTCTTTCTCCCATCCAAGACTCCTTACCTCAAAAGTGAAGGGAACAGCACACTGAACCAAATGATTATCACATGCCTCTTTGGTTAGCACATCTGTTAAAACATTTCCCTGGATTGTCATGTGCCCTGGTACCCAGCAACATGACAGGTCATCACCAACCTTTGTTGGCAGTGAAGGTAGTCCTGGAATTCTAAATTACTTCATCTGTTAGCTACACGCATCGTAGAGATTGAAGAGGACATTTTTATTTATTTTTTTTAAGTTGGAGCAGATGGAAAACCATTTAGCATGAATACATCTAATCTGCTCCAGTGTCCTCAAAATTGCGCGTAGCTCTGAATTAAATACAGAAAATTCATTTGGTAGAGTTATCTAGAGGACACAACCAGGGACAACCATAGAACAGCCAAGAGACCCCAGCTCATACTCACTTGTGAATACAGGTATACAGTTTCATTGCTCATTTAAAATTTTGTAGCATCTTGAATTACAACCTATGCCATATTACAGCCTCTCCTTTACATCACAAAATTAAAATTACAGGAAGAACACAGAATAAATATATGTAGAAGGACACTTTGGAGTTGCCCTAGAATAGTTTTTCTTACAAGTACTTATGATGATGATGATGATGATGATATTTGGTTCGTTGAATGCTCAACTGCGTGAGTATCAGTGTCTGTACAAATTCCCAATATTTTCACTGTCCTGTCTCGCCACTTCCACAAATAATGACGAAAATGATGAATGCAGCACAAACACCCAGTCTCCAGGTGGAGAAACTCCCTGTTCTTACAAGTACTCTCATGCATCAATTCTATGTCAAAAAAAATATTCTTATACAATACAGAGCTGCCTGCACAGCAACCCTGTAATATAGCCAAATCCAGCAGGATCAGGCTTCTGACAGCAGAGTGATACCTCCTAAACCTGTACTGAGAGAGTATAAGGAGATTCCTGGTATTTAGCTCCCAAAATAAGCAAGGTGTGACCATATATTCCAAGGAATTTCCCAGACAACCCATTACAGTAACTCTACTGATGCATGTTTGGTTCTTTCATGGTTTGAGAAATGGGTGGTAATTACAGGGAGCACACTGTAATCCTTTGTCCCACATGAATGTCAATAGCTGCTTGGGCGCCTGTAACCAGAGGGATAGTAGAAAAGTGGTATGTGTTATTTACAAACACAGCCACCCCACTTTTGGCTATTCCCCATAAAGGTGACCCTAACAGTGGAAGGTACAGCCCCAAAGGAGCATCAGTGACTTTGGTGTTCACTCAATTCATTTCAATTCAATTTATTGCCACGAATTTTAGACATACTATCTGGAAACTCTAAACAGGTGATACACATTCTATAATCATAGTGACATACAATATTTATTATGTATACAGTAACAAGTTATGTTAACAGAACCACTGAGAATATAATGTTGTAATAAAACAAAACACTGAAAATAAGAATTAAAAAACACATAAAATGAAAGGAATTAACTCAAGTTCCAAGTGAGCAACTTCCAGCTTATACCCTCTGTGCATGTGCGCGCGTGTGTGTGTGTGTGTGTGTGTGTGTGTGTGTGTGTGTGTGTGTGTGTGAGGTTGCAGTGTTAGGGGTAGTGGGTGCATCATTTCCATCTCTCTCTGGGCATTTCCAGTGCTGGATGGTACGGAGCGCACTCAAGTCGTACTGCCGCTAACTCCAAATTCCATGCCAAATTCAGTTGGTATTCTCTGCCCTTACTAACAAGATTCTTGTGACTCATTACAATGGATTCCTTAATAATGCTGCCTCAACAGTCTATTGTCTGTCACAGCTTCTTGGTGTTTTGGAAATCAAAGGTGTGGTGTTCCCTGATGCTAAGCTCTGCTACTGCTGATTCCTCTGTGTGTCCCAGTCATACATGCCTGAAGTGCTCCTCACAGTGTTTAGAAATACTGCAATTTGTTAGGCCAATGTATTGGTGGCTGCATTCACAGGCACCACTGTATATTCTCACTACACTCAGTTTTACTGGGACTTTGGGAAAGCCAAGGTATTCTTTCATCTTATGCAGTGGTCAGAAGACAGCTTTTAAGTTGGATTTTTCAAGCACCCTCACAATTTTGGCTAAGATCGGTCCCTAGTACAGAAGAAAAGCACATCTCATCTTCTTCCTCCCCTTCCCAGATTAATGTATCTTTTCTCCTCTTTAACGTCTCACTAATCTGTGCTTCATTGTACCCATTTTTGCAGAATACTTAGGAGCACATCAGGTATGTACAAACGGAACACACACAGAATCAGAACACACCTTTGAATTTCAGAACACCAAAGTAATACTCTGAGCAATTGGTTATTGGGACAGCTATATAAAGGAATCCACTGAAACATGAATTCGTGAGAATCTGGTTGATAGGGGCAAAGGGTTAACAGCAATACAACGAGAGTGTGACCAAACCCGTCCAGCACATAAGTTGCACCCAGAATGCCCAGACAGACATGTGAACGGGACATGTCACCCCTACCATTGCAAACTCAGCCGCCTCCCCACCTGCCAGCAACACAGCACCCAGTCATCCATAGCCAGTTGGACGCGGTACACCACTAGTATAAATATTGCAACTTCTGCAATATCTCAACACTGACTAGAACATTATGAGTATGGCATTCTTTGATACGTCATGGTATTTTAACAGTGTCACCTGGCTTGAAACCCGAGACTTTTTCAAAACAATATATAGCACAAGAGTTTACACTCACACAAACACAGAGCTTTCAGTTACAGGGAACAGGTGGCACTCACCAGACCCCAATTCAGAAATTTCAATTTCAATAAATCCATATCCAGTCAAAAGCAGTCGAGTTCCCTGAAGCGCTGTCATTTAGCATGACTTTAAAAGCATGTATTGGTTATCGAATGTCTCTGATAAGATGAGCATTATCACCTCCCCCTCCCCCACCCACACACACACACACACACACACACACACACACACACACACACACATGCACACAAACTGCTAGGTGCAAGAACTGCAGTAATTTACTATAATGCAGGTAATTACTACACTTGTCACAAGCTAACTAATAAGGCAAAAATATCCACTCTTAGGGCACAAACAAAGTGTACCGTATTCCTGTGACAAATTATGAACACAGTGCCTCTTTTCAAAATGATAGCGTGCATCCTGTTCCACTACAGCAATGGTTAGTATTGGGAACTGTTACTACTTTAGCTAGTTGGTTAGAAATGTAATAATTGTCAGAGTTACAGTAAACTACTATCACTCTTTAATCTAACACTTGCAGGTGAATAGAAAACATTATTTTACACATTTTTGTTCCTATAGCACACAAACAGTACGTCTCAAATCACAGGTACCGATGCAAACCATTATTTACTCAATATCTCAAAAGGGTAATATAAAATGCATTAATAAATGGACTCATATACTCTTTATTTATGAAGGAATGTTCCCAACTGCAGAGGATACCGTTATGTATTTATTTCATTGTACAGAAATTGCTGCAAAATTACAAGCTTACAGAAAAACAGAACAGACCAATAAAGCCAAAACTACAGCCTCGTCCAATTGTTGTATAGAAATGCACTGGTGATGGTTCCCACACCAAAGAAATCAGCAGTGGTATGTATTATCAGAATTATAGGTAAATAATGCTATGTTGGTTCAAACAATGATACATTCTGACTACATTGTTGAATATCAATTTAAGATAGTTTGTTTCCTAAATATGTTGGAACTACCATTAAGAATGACAATACTGTTTTTTGTTACGTAAATTTAAAACACACAAAACCAGCATGCAGATCATTCACTGGCCATTCTGTAACACGAATAAAACATCGTACCACAAGCTCAAGGAACAGAACAGAAAAAAACTGATACATTCTACACTCTTGTGATCTGTGAATATAAGGGACAGGACCCAGTCATATTTAATCCCTATCTTCAAAGTCAACATGTGTACATACAAAGGTATTTATCAGCTGACAACATTTTAAACTCATCTTTTCCACCCAGTCCTCCACACAATAAACTGTTGGTAACAACAAATGTGGTTACTGTTGAGAGTTACACACTTGGAAATATCATTTGAACATCGTTACCTGCCTCAAGATGATCGAAAAGAGGAAAGAAAAGGTTACCAAGAGCACTCTCACCTCTGCTTGGAAGAAGCTTTGGCCGGAGTGTGTTATCGAATGTGACTCTGAGGTATTTGAGTCAGCAGCTGTGGAGCCTATAGTCATTGAGATTGTGTCTGAAGTGAATAACACTGATATTGATGAGTTTGTGAAAGATCATAGCCAAGAAATGACCACCAAAAAGATTATGGAATTGCAGTGTGCTTCACAGCAGGAAGTTGTGGAGAGTTCTTCAAAGGAGGAGGAGGAGGAGGAGGAGGAGGAGGAGGAGGAGGAGGAGGAGGTGGTCATAACAGCAAAGCAACAATCATCTGGCGCAGTACGAGAAATGCTGAAAGCATGGGAATCGGTTGCAACTTACAGTGAAAATCATCACCCCAATAAAGCAGTGGTTAAGCATGCTACAAATTTATTTGACGATAATGTTGCATCGTATTTTCGCCATGTTTTGAAGCGCCGCCAGAAACAAATGGCTATAGATGGGTTCCTAATAAAAAAGAATTACTTATGTATTGCGAAAAACAAAGCTAAACTAAAAAAACTAAACTCCGCCCGAACAGGCCCTGCAGTCCCAACGGTACCATCTGACCACCGTGTCATCTTCAAACCACAGGCGTCACTGGATGCAGATATGAAGGAGCATGTGGTCAGCACACTGCTCTCCTGGCCATATGCCACTTCACGAGACTGGAGCCGCTACTTCTAAATCAAGTAGCTTATCAGTTTGCCTCACAAGGGCTGAGTGCACCCCACTTGCCAACAGTGCATGGCAGACCACATGGTCACCCATCCAAGTGCTAGCCCAGTCCGACAGCAAACTTCAGTGATCCGGCAGAAACTGGTGTTACTACTGTGGCAATGCCATTAGCATTGTGAATAATAAAGTACATAATATTATACATATAATTTTCTTTGAGTTAAAGGCATGAATGAGATAAAACTTTTAGCACTTTTTCGTATTTTACATTAATTTATAAGGGATCAATTGTTTTGCTTAATGAGTGTTGTGCACTATGAATAAGATTCTGGAACAAATTATGCTCACTATGCACAGTTCCATTGTAATCAGAATTCATAAGTATACTGTGACTTTGTATCTGCCACAACTACAGTCATCCATGTCAGTACACGAAGGACTGTGATCATGCTTACAATGAGGTGGCATTGCAATCAGTCCACAACAGCTGTTCAACTGATGGGTCAGTGACAAGTTTCAAATATAGGTAAGAACTTTTTCATACCAGGCTCAGAACAGAAGCTGATCTTAAGTTTACACATTGACAGAACAATGTAAAAATGTTATCAACTTCCAGTTCCGACTGGAGTGATAGGGCTAAAGAGACAAAACGATGAGATCATCAGTCCCTCCATCCAATACGCAGCGAGCCAGGAAGAGCCCTCAGACACAAAGGATACAGAAGGCAAATCTTTTCTCACCTTCAGAAACCAATGACAGATGTAAAACAATAAGAAGAACTAAAAAGATGGGAAGGACAGAAGCCAGGCCAGACCACCGAGAAAGGGCAGCCATGGGCCCTCTGGGTCAGAGGAAGTGAGTGGGCACCCTTCAATCCCTCAAATGACCAATGACACCAATGAACCCTACCTCACAGAGAGGTGTAGAAACCAATTTCACAGGTAAAATGTAAAACCAGATCAGCCGCTCTGACATTGCCCTTTAACAACAGAGACAGCATGTTAGCAAGTTTAAGGTTTCACAGTAAGGTGGCCAAATTGGTGCAATCTGGCAGGAGGTACGACCCCATGAGAAGGGCAGCACACTGAGACAGTGGGTGGATCCAGTCAAGTGTGGCCAATGTGAAGCAGACAGATCAGTATATTTTATGAGAAAAGCATAAGGGTGAGACTGCCACATGGTCATGGTCCCATTTATTGCTTGGGCCTAAAGTTAACCAAATATCCATTTCCAATACCCACATCTCCAAAGTCTACATCCTGATAGACAACTTGGCCAACCGATCAGCATGTTTGTTCCCTTGGACCCCAATGTGACCTCTGGCCCAGGCAAAGACAACTGACCATCCAGCTTGATGAAGGTCAGAAAGGAGAACTTGGATGAGTGGTGAGAGTAGCACTGGTTGACAGCCAGAAGACTACTCAGGGAGTCACTGCTTATGAAGGTTACTGAGAACTCAAGCAATGGCCATCAATTCTGCAGTGAATACACAGCATCCATTTGACAATGAGCACAGTTCACTGCACCTTGCATGTGTGTATGCAAAAACAATTTGTCTGTAGACTAGATCCATCGATGTATATCACTTCTGAACCCACAAACGCATCAAGGAGTCCAAGAAAAGGTGGCAAAAAAAAATCACAGGGTCAACAGAGTGTTTTGGTCCAAACGATAGCTTGAAACCAATCCAAGGACAGGGTATACATCATGGGAGGAAAAGTCGATTGCTCCCTGACAAGAGGCTACAGTGAGACAAGTTGGAGTTCAGAGTATTCACACAGTATGCAAACTGTGATTGCTACTCCAGTCCAGGGTCGCTGTTGTGGGAAATGGACCTCCCTAACAGGAAAAAGGACACGGTAGTTTGGATTCTCAGGATAGCAGTGAATGTGTATCGCATAGTTGAGTAATAGTTGGCATCTCTTCTGTAGTGGAGGGATCCAGCCACCACAAGTAGGCTGTTCATATGGCTGGTCCAAAATGCACCTGTTGCAAGTCGGACTCCACAATGGAGTATTGGGTCCAGCGTCTGCAATGCTCATGTTGAAGCTGAGCCCTATACCAGACTCCCACAATCAAGACAGGACAGGATCAGAGCTTTTTAAAGACGCAGATGTGTAGAGTGGTCTGTGCTCCAGAGAAGTGTATTAAAGGTTGATCAGAATGTTCACTTGAGCTGGCGAAGATGAGGAAGCCACATCAATTGGGCAACAAAAGTCTGCCCCAGAAAGCAGTAAGACTTCACCACTTTGGGCAACTTGTTGTTGTGGTGGAGTTCTGATTGTGGATGGACAGTAGGATGGCAACAGAAGTGCATGACCCATGTCGTGGTGGCTGATAACTGGAAGCCATGGTGAGAGGTCATTACTGGCACTTTCGTATGGTACCCTGCAGTTGGCATTCAGCAACACCCACAGAGGAGGAGCAATATTAAATGTAAAAGTCATCAGCATACAGGGAGGGTGACACTGTAGATCTCACGGCTAGCGTTATATCATTGATAGCCACCAGAAAAAGAAGACACTTAATACAGAGCCCTGCAGGGGGGGGGGGGGGGGCATCAATTTGAACCCAGAAAGTACGGTGCAATGTGAAGTTCCAGACAAAAATCAGGAGCAGGCCCCAGAGACCCCACTCATGTAGGATAATGAAGATGTAATGATGCCATGTGGTGTCATAAGGCTTTTGAAAGTTGAAAAAGACAGCAATGAAGTGTTGACACTGGCCAAAGATGACTGGATAGCAGACTCCAAGCAGACAAAACTGTCAGCAACAGAACAGCCTTGGCCAATACCACCCTGGGACATAGCCAAAAGATGCTGGGACTCAAGGTATCATGTGGTATGTGTTTGCTGTACACAGAGTTATGAATGTATGTATATACTCTGCACAACACCCAATCATAGTCAGCTCAATTCTTAAAATAGTCCTAAATGCTGCAGAGGGTGGAGGTTTGCAATGCTGCGAACCAAGTTTCCTGAGGGCAATGCAGAAAAAGGGGAAATGTAAGAACAGATATCATAGCTCAGCCACATGGTGGAAAAAACCAGTACAGTTCCACTGGAGGATCTTGCTATCGGTATCCTGTGGTGGCGTGAAGGGACCAAGGAGGAAGGCCATACACTAGCATCACCTGCTGCCACCAGTTGTGAGGATGCAGAACAATACACATCAGTTCTGAAGCTGGTTGTGTGTGGGGTTAGTGGCACAGGGACCACTAGGAACTCTCCCTTGTATACAGAGGCAGAACATGCAGAGTCCATCTTCTCCTCGCATGTTTGCAAGGGCTTGTCTGCCCTATTTTCAGGGACATGGGAAAAATATGAAGCCCTACAACCAGCAACCTGCCTTTCCTTCAGCCACTGGCTGGTACCCAGTTGCAGGTCAGCAGAATACTAGGAGGGAAGCGTCCCACGGGTCATATTCCTGGTAAGAGACACGAGGAGGGTGTTGCTTCCCTGGCGTGAGGATGGAAATCAATGTGCCCAGGGGGTGGGAAACAGTAGGAGGGGGGGCCCAAACCAACAGGGCAGTGGGTGTAGTCAAGCAGCCCTGAGGGTTCGACCTGGAAGGCACAAAGGGTGAGGGTACTGTTACTAGAGAGGACGATGTCTTTGTAGCCATAGCAAATGTCATCATCATACACACAGGATGCAGACGATGATATTTCTTCTTTGCCTCCTGATACACGAGTTGGTCACAAATCTTATATGAAAGGTGCTTCACACCGTTGTCACAGATGGAGCAGGGGCACATGGAGCATCCCTGCACAAATGACATCCACAATCCCTACAGACAGAGCTCGTGTTACACTGGGAAGACATGTGCCCGAATCTCATGCATTTGGAACACCACAAGGGAGGGGTACATATAGTCTTCAAGAGCAAGGTGATGGGCCCCGTACCAACCCTATTGTCCTTTGTGCCCTACTGGATATGATGGACAAAATGCACACCCTGTCACTACAAACTTGCACTTTTCATTGGTCTGTAAAAGGAGGTTGCAGCGGAAGGTGATATCCTATACCATGTTGGGACTGTTCCGGAAGGTATGGGCAATAGCTACAGTAATGTCCTCAACTTGTAACAGGAAAGTAGTACCCACAACTGAGCAGAGGATGCTGTTTTAATCAGAACCAAACCACTTTTCATTTATGAAATTGCTGCTAATCCCCCGAACCTGTCCTCAGTGGGTTCAACAAAGAATAATGGCTTTGTGGCCAAAAAGGAATCTTCGCCCGAACTAGAACAAAGTAAGTATTTTGGCATGTATTCCTCCCCTTGTCTCTTAGCCTTACATGATACGTGAGTAGTTCATAGTTCAGTGCCACAAATTTATTACAGAGGATTGTTCAACATTTCGTTGTACATAGTTGTTCAGCTGCATATGATCTCCTATGCAATCTTTTAGCAATTGGAATACTAGCCTATTTTACAATAATTTGTCAGCCATGAGTAAATTTATTTCAAGCCGAATAATTTGAAAATCACATAAAAACCTTTTTTTTAATATGTGTGAAAATTTTTGTCGATAGAAATTAACTATTCTTTGGGCGAAAAGTGTAAGTTCAAAAACAGCAAAAAATGAGAGATTAGAATTAGTAAAACTCTCACATATGCTTGAAGGTTAAGTCAACATTCAATCTTCAAGCATAAGTACATTCGTGTCTGCTGTTAAATTGTGGAAACTGGACTCATGCCTTTCCGTCCAAGAAGAACAAATTATTCCTTGTCTCTTAATTGGCGTTTATGTAGAAGATGCTGCACTCATTTTGGAAGAAAACATAAACGAAAATCTTTGAAAAAATGAAATTAACTGAAACTGTGACCACAGCAATTCATCACCGGCACCAGCAGTGTACTTAGTATTGCTGGTACCGTACCACAAGTCTTCCACTGAAGAATCATTATTAAGTTTTGTTCTAGTTTTGCATTAAAATCCCTCATCACCATTACATAGTGAGATTTTCTGTAATTTTTCTTTTTTGTAAATAAGGACAGATTATGAACATGTTGGTATACAAACTTGATGATTTCCCAAAGTTTCTTTCGCAGATTTTTAAAACCTCCACCTGAATTTCCTCCCAGGTCAATTTCTCTGTAATGAAACATACGTTATGATTTTAATTCTATTCAGTCTACTTTTATTTGTCACACTGCTGATAACACCGTTATAGTTAATTTCGGTTGCAAAGCCACTAACCTATCTTCAAATCCTACAGACAATCAACTTACTGTGCCTAAATAAAAGACAGCAGAAGCAATTAGTTTCCTAAGGCAGCATCTATTTAAACAAATTTCATTTAGCAAGATATGGGCAGAGAAGCACAATCTGTTTAAGAAAATTTCATGGAGCACAGTAAGGGCAAAGAAGTAGCTGGTTGGGTCTTTTGACCTAAAGCAGTTGCTTAAGTTCCCTCAGCCCACTACTACAAATATTTGTTCACCCAGGCTGGAATACCAAAATGACAGGAATTCACACATGGCAGAATTTCTTCTGACTACTCTACCAATGTTACAATTGTCTAAGAGTTGAGTCACATGACCAGTGTTAAACCTCAGCAGAACTATAACATCCATAATCTCAGCCTGGTCCCGAGTGCTTCTAAATTGAAAAGACTGGTATCAACACAACCAGTTAACATTATCATCACCTGCCAACAGGGACCTCATTGACATGTTGTCATTTACTGCTGAATCAATCATTGTTTGACCCATAATAATATAGATCAGATGGTTCCACATTTTCAGTCACCATGCTGTCTGCAGTGCTAGTTGCTGAGCAGTCCATCCATCACATAAGGGATCCATCAAGATTGTTAACCTTGGGTACAAAGAACAGAACATAACGAATATCTAGAGATCGAAATCTAGTGTGGCTGAGACCATTAAACCTCACAAAGGTGTAATTAAGCAATCATCTCCCATCTTGCAGTGGAGACACATTTTATAGCTGAGTCAACACATTCACTGGCAATTAAAAGGGAAGTAAAACAGAGAGAGCTTATTAGTACTAACAAATCATTCTGTGACACAGTTAGTTTAAAGGTCCTTAAACACATCAGTATTATTACATAATGGGCAAGTTTCCTCAGCCATACATTGTCTCTATAATTCTGAAGCACAATCTTCATTGGAACTGCTACACAAACTAAGTTACAGTGATTGCTGACTTGTCGCAGAACTGAATATTCAGTGCGGTATTGATATTAGGTCAGGGTGAATACTCAAACTTGGAAAAAAAATTCCCTTAGAAACCCATGTGTGAGGAGGAAGATGGTGTCAAGAAGCTCCTGATAAATTAATGGAAATTAATTGTGAGTGGAGGGTGCAGCATACCACAATAATGGCTTTTCTTTCCTCCTAGCTGAGCTATAAACCAGCCATAAGCAGCAGTTTAACCACAGTTTTTGAACATCAATAATTTGTGTGGAATAATATTCACATAATTAAAACGCTGTGAAAAGGATAGTTGCTACTCACCGTATGGCAGAGATGCTGACTCGCAGATAGGCACAACAGAAAGACTGTCACAAAATAGCCTCTTAGCCAACAAGGCCTTTGTCAAAAATAGGGCATACACACACACACACACACACACACACACACACACACATGACCACAGTCTCTGGCAGCTGAAGCTACACTACACACAGCAGCAGCAGCAGTGCATGATGGGTAACACAACTGGGTGGGGGTGAAGAGGCTGGGGCAGGGAAGGAGAGGGATAGCAGGGTAGGGGTGGGGGACTGTGATGTGTTGCTGGGGAGCATGCACAGCCGAGGTGGGGAGAGGGTAGCGTAGCTATGTGCAGTTGGGAGGTTAGACAGAGGGCAGGGGGAGAGGGGGGGGGGGAGCTAGTGGAAAAAGAGAGATGTAACAAGACTGGGCGCGTTGGTGGAATAGAAGGCCGTGTAGTGCTGGAACGGGAACAGGGAAGGGTCTAGATGAGTGAGGATAATGACTGACAAAGGTTGAGGCCAGGAGGGTTATAGAAATGTAACTAATCCACCAATGCTACCAGTCTTTTTACTTCTCTCGTTTTCCGCCTTCCCTCTCCCACCTCTCCCCTGCCCTCTGTCTAACCTTCCAACTGCACTTAGCTGCTTTACCCTCCCCCCACCTCGTCCCTGCACGCTCCCCGGCAGCACATCACACATCACAGTTCCCCACCCCTACACTGCTGTCCCTCCCCCTCACTGCCCCAGGCTCCTCCTTACACCCACCCAGCTGCCTCTCCAATCATGCACTACTGCTGCTGCTCATAGTGTGGTTTCAGCTGCCAGAGACTGTGGTTGTGTGTGTGTGTGTGTGTGTGTGTGTGTGTGTGTGTGTGTGTGTGTGTGTGTTTTGTCTATTTTTCACAAAGGCCTTGTTCGCCGAAAGCTTTTTTTGGGCCTCTCTGCAACTCAGCATGCTTGCTATATATGGGGAGTAGCAACTATCCTTTTGCAACTATCCTTTTCATAACATGTTACA